>NW_007578595.1:44871-45865 GCF_000690725.1 Stegastes partitus
CCAACTTTAGTCATGGTTAGTGTTAGTTTGATTGTTTTAAGAAGAAACAACCATAATATAGTTTAATAAAGACACACAGAAAGTTCCTTTGCTACCAAAAACAAGAGTCTCTGAGGAGTTCTAACTCTAACAATGAATCCTGGGTAGTTTGACTATGTTTTGTTTCTTATAAACCTAATTCATTGAGTTGAGTGAACTCTCAGCTGTTCACTTTACGCCTTCATTTATAAGAATCCATGTTTTTAAATTCCAAAAATTAAAAAATGATGAATTTTTTGGTTAAAATAACTAGAAATTAGCAAAACTCATATATTTACATAAAGTAAACTATAAAAGACGTGTTCATTTGACTACATTTTACAGCATCTACATTCCGCTTATATGGTTTGTTTCATATAAATTTAATCTATTGAGTTGAGTGAACTCTCAGCTTCACTTTATGCCTTCATTTATAAGAACTCATGCTTTTAAGTTCTAAAATGGTTGAAAAATGTTTTTAAAAATTAAAAATTTTAGGTTAAAATAGCTACAAATTAGCAAAACTCATGTAATAACATAAAATAAACTACAACAGATATGTTCATTTGACAGCCTATAAATACTGTATTCGGTTTTGTTTCATATAAATTTAATTTATTGAGTTGAGTGAACTCTCAGCTGTTCATTCATTCAACTCAAATGGCTCAAGTTATAAGAAATCATGTTTTTTAAGCTGTAAAGAGGTTTAAAATTCAAAATTAGTCATTAAATAGCAGAAATTACACATTAATAGGTAGTAATAGGTAGTAAACTAGCAAATTTAAGTTGATTGGACTGAATTCTTTGATGATGTTTTACAGTGCAGGCTGACGGATCTTAGGACTCAAACGCTTCATGACATCAGTGTTTCTCTGGTTTAGCTGCCAGTTGTAGGAGAATTTAGTCAGTGTTTGTACCGTTTGTTTGCATATTTGACTGATAAACTGTTTTTTTTATGAGCTCGTTGTCCATCACA
>NW_007578595.1:46261-47361 GCF_000690725.1 Stegastes partitus
TCATCAGCTCCACCGTGACGCCGTCAGTGACTCAATAAGTGTCTTAATAATAATAATACTAATACTACTGGATCAGAAGTCCGATGACTACCACCAGGTTCTGCTGTTTATGAGCTAATCTGTCAGTTGGCAGCAGCATCTGGACCAGAGAATGGACTCGGCCCAACTTGTTCCAATCAGATGATGAGTTTGTCCCTGAAGGCAGCAGCTAATTATACGAGCAGCAGCGGACGGGTTTGGCTTCAGGTCTCCTCTGTCAGTTTGGGGGAAAGCAAACAAATACACTGATGTTGAAACCGCTGCAGAGCTTTACCATCGAATCAGACGTATGTTTTTCTGTTTTGAGGCGGTCGTTCCAGGAGCGTGCTGCTCTGAGGACGGTAATTTGGTAACTCCGGGAAACTACACGCTATGTGTGTGTTTTTTATTTTAATGTTCTTTTAAATTCTGATGTTGAAATTTGCTGCCATGAAGACGAGAAAATGTCGCCGTCTTCACCAATTTAACCGTCCTTATCAGGAGCAGCTCATTACCGTTTATCGCCGCCTGCAGACGCTGTTAACATTTACTGTATTTGTCCAGCGAGAGCATCGGTATCAAAACCCGCATTCCCGACACGTTTTCTAACACGGCTAACATGAAGCAGCGACATTAAAATGACAAATCAGGGCTGCTATTACAGATATATTTGCCGGTTTGTTTGCTGCGACGCGCTGATAGCTGCCTCCCACCTGTGTGACTGACATGCTGAATCTCGGGGAGCGCTGGTGCAGATACCCGAGCACAATCCCAGACACATGAAAGCTATATGATGATAAATACTCTGCGCCAACTTAAAGGTGCAATCAGTCATGTTTTGCTTTGCTGTTTGGATGAAATTACTGTAATTTCTGAGCTTGGAAATGTCGCTGATTAATCCCAGCCTCTTAACCGTCACCTCAGCGGCTGCTGAACGATATCAGTGGTGCTGCTGTGAATACGAATCCTTCCTTTACTGTAAACACTCTACTGTTAAGGCACAATGTCAGGGTTTACTGAGAAGGATCATCACTTCTTATTCTGGTGAGTATTTTGTTTTTAACCCTTTAAACTCAAAACAG
>NW_007578595.1:48415-51781 GCF_000690725.1 Stegastes partitus
TATTTTATTACTAACATTTGTCTACTTTCTGTTCTGTCTAAACACTGGCTGCAGTTCAGCCTATCACTACCTGAATTTCTGTCACCTGACTGGTGATCACAGCTGAGTTACTAATGGCTCACGGTTGAGCCGAGAAGTACAGAATTTTTTCCTTTTTACAGAATCTGATTGGAGCAAACTATTCTATTTTTTTGTTCATTTTTAGAAATGAAACATGTAAATTAAACTGATTCTGATGAAATATTTTAGGGTTAGATTTGGTTTTCTGACTGAACCACACATTTCACATCTCTGAAAGTTTAAAATCCGAAAATCGTCTCCGTCTTTAAAGTGTCTGGTTCTGATAAACGGAGTAATTACAACCCGCTGCTCCGAGGAACGTTCCAGGAGGTCATTCCTCCCCACAGCAAGAAAACCTTTCAGTGCATCACGTCAGGACTCCATCACTTTACCTGCTGATAAAACCTTGACGTACCTCTGCAGTCGAACGTCATTCATTTTATCTGTAAACTTATCAGCACCTACTTACGTCATTAGCACATCGTAGCACATTAGTATTTGCACATTTCTGTACCTCTCTTGTAAATTTTGTTGACTTTTCTCTCTACGTTATATTTCCTTATTTTATGTGACCTTCATGTTATACCCTCCCCTGATATTCTGTGTTGTCTTTCTGCTTTTGTTTACCCCCCGTGTTGAATATTCATGCTGCTGCAGCACCTGAACGTCCCTCTGGGCGTTAATAAAGTCAGTCTAAGTCTAATACCTTAAAGGCAACGGGTCTGTCAAACCCACCGGCAGGTTCTGGGGTTCATCCGGTCAAAGAAATAACCAGCGGACGAGATATAACTGATAAACAACTCGCACACGGAGCACATATGTTAGCTTAGTCCAACTGCTCTGCTGTGGCTGTGGCTGATCTCCTCTTAATGGAGTCCTCCAGCAGAGCCCTCCAACCCTGGTAGCCTCATTAGACTCGATGCCCGCTGTGTGAGATGAGCATGAATGGAGGGCAGCAGCACAGGGCCTTCTGGCTGCAGAGTTGGCATTGAAACTGGCATCTGGGAGCCCCGGACATGAGTAGTGTGTCTGATGGGATTAACTGGCTATGGCGAGAGAGAGAGAGAGGGGAAAGGAGAGGTTGCCCAAGCCTCCAAATTAACTCCGCAAGACTGAAGGCAATCATGAGGGAGAAGAGGGAGGCTGCAGCAGGACGAGTGCTGGTGGGATGCTTATCAACAGAGAAGGAGAGGAAGGCATGTGACCAGCAGGAGTGGACTCAGGAAGCATATGGTCCAATCCTGCGCTGACCGGGGGCTGCGAGCGCCCAGCCAGAGACGTCAGACCCGCTGTGGTGGCAGGCGATTAGCTTATTTCATTAGCCTGTAGGAATCTACTGTAGATCAAACTTGCAAATGTGCTGGAAAAGGCTCCGTATAAGTGGTTCTGAGGTGGACTCGTCGCCTCTTAATACAACGCTGACTCATAAGCAGAGTCCTGAAGACATACAGTCATACTTTACTCTGCAAGGAACGAGCAAATATTCATGAAAAGTCTTAAAATATTAATTACTGTTGTGATTTTGTTCATCTCGTGACTCATCCTCAACACCAAGGCTGGGAGCCGATTGTTGATTTAATCCTGTAATAATTATAATTAATGTGTAAAAGTGTGACTCTGACAGAGAAAAATATTTCATTCAGACACTCACTGTGCATTGCTATAGTATCGTACACTGCAAACATAAATCCATAAAAAACTATGAAAATCTGTCAGAAAGGTTCCAGAAGGAGGTAATAAAACAGTGGAACCTTCAATCACTATAAAAACAGTGAAAATAGCAGCAAATATCTGCACAGTGGCGACACTTTAAGCTGCTTTAAATACAATAAAAATACTTTTATTTTACAGTCAGACACTGTAAAGATGCAACACTATTTATAAAAGCACAGACTTTGGATGTGGATGTTATAATTTACAGTCAACAGGTAAATTATGCTTTTTTGTGATTTTACTGGATAATAACTTTAATTTTATCAAAACAGCAAATATTTGTAAAGTAATTTTTTTCTGCTGATTTAAATACAGTAAAAATTAGTGTAATTTTATGGTCAAACCTTTTTAAAAAAAATAACTTACTATTTATTTAAAAAATTTTAAAACTTAAAAAAAAATTTCACGTTTCCAGTTTACATTTACATTTTTTTTTCAGTGATTTTACTGTTTAATCTGTTCAAATTAACAAAACAGGTAAATCTGTAAATGAAAAACTAGAAATTTTAGTCCTTCATTTACATAATTCTTCCATCAAATAGCAGTAAATATCTGTAAAAGAACTATTTTCTGCCAATTTAACATTATTTGCATTTTTGTCCTGTTTTCTTAACATGTAAATTATTATCTTTTTTTTTTTAATTTTATTTTACTTGTTATTATTTGTTATGTAACAAAACAGGAAAAATCTGAAAAATTATAGTAAATTGTTAAAAACAAACTTCAGCGCTTCTAGTGGATCATTTCTTTCTCTTTACCTTCAATTTTTATCCAGACAGGTATTTTAAACAGGTGTTGTTTTGAGCAGCCTGTGGATTAAAGCCGCTACGTTCTCCCTCCACTGTACTGGTATATTATTATTGTAGTTAACATTTAAATCATTATTTAGTTTCTCTGGTTTTACTGCGTGTTAACTGTAATTTAGCTAAACAGCTAAAATCTGTAAATTAACAGTTAACTGTTGATTGTGTGTTTGTTTCCGGTGCAGCTGTTTGTTTGTTTGCGTCTCTTCGGCCGGCTCGCTGTGTTTCTGCTGTGTGTGAATGACAGGCATGAGTGGATCACGCTGCCATGACAGAGTCTATCGATCAGCGTGTCAGCGTCGGGGGAAAAGGTTAATCTGCACGATGCCAGCCCCGCGCCTCACCCCATCTCTGGCCTGCCCCGCATCCCGGCCCGGCCCGCTCCCTCTCTTATCAGGATTAGAGGAGTGTACAAAAGGGCAGCGTATTCCCAGGACACTCGCTGACCTTCAGTAATCCCACCAACCTGCCGCTCTGCTTATAATTAACATCAGGAACAAAGAGGAGAAATCCCCGGCCTGCCTCTGTAGCGCTCCTCAAAGTCTGAAACTAGAAAAGTTACAGTAGAGTTAAAGACTGAAAGCGCCGAGTCCTGCTTCAGTAACACGTTCTGAATGGCCAGGAGAGCCCGGCTGACATTCTGGAGGTGCTGACTGGCCTCGCCGCGCTCCCCAGCGCACGCAACCCAAACACGGCCCGGAGAAACATGCTGAACCAAGCAGGGGGAAAGGAAACCGTTCTCGGGACCAGCAGACACCGCCGTGGTGTGTGTGTGTGTGTGTGTGTGTGT
>NW_007578595.1:51961-73985 GCF_000690725.1 Stegastes partitus
ATTAAACCTATTGCAAATGATTTAAAGCACCCTGTGGAGCTACGGGCTGCTGGCTGTGGGTGTGTTTCATTTTCCATACTACAGGACCACACAGTGCTCCACCAGGAGAGTCACTATTGTCCAACACATACTACAAATCAAACATAGTATACAAAAAAACACCCGTATGTCCTATTATATGGGCCGGATTTTGCAGTTTGCAAGCCGGCGTTCTCTTCCGGCCATTCTGACCCACAATCCTTTGCACAGTTACGCCACGATGTCTCGCTCCAGTACGAACACGATATTTTTGACTAATTATTTTGTCCCAGTTGTACGTAAACTACATGAAACAGCACCTCCTCCATGAGGGCAGCTGCAGTTTGTACTTAAAGCAAAACAGTATGAGATTGTTGCTGTTTTGTTTTTAATCCTGCGCACACGAACACTTCCTGTTCCACACGTTTAAACGAATCAGCAGATGATGTCGGTCTATGTCTGCAATCACGTCCTCACCTGAGGTCCGGACTATGAAGCAGGACTTGAGGTAACTTTAGGTTTGACTATGATGGCAGCTCAATTCTTATCGTGGTAACTGGAGCAGGTTATGTTAGAAATAACAGATTTATTGACCAATGAGTTCTCTTGGAAAACGTCATCACCATTCCTGATAGATCGTGTAGGGCTGCAGGGTTTACAAGAGTGTTTTCTTTTTAAGCTGTAAGTAATTTCAGAGCCATTTCAGGGCTCTAAATGTGTCTGCAGAGTGATGCAAAACAGAAAGTGATTAAAACACTAAAACCTCAGAGCCTACCCGCTGACCTCATTAGATCTGCTGTCCGTCTAGTTGTGGGTTTGATTTATGCTTTTATATCTGTTGTTGTTGTTTGTTTATAAAGATGGAGGCCATAAGAATGACTGAACTCATCGCCCACAACATCTTTAATATTCGATTATTTATTCTTTAAACAATTTGTCTACATTTGTCGTGTCGAGATACAATCTTCCGCTGCACGATGATAATTAAACTGAACTTTAAATCTTATATTAAAAAAGCAACTAATACACAACAGAGCAGAGATGCTAACAATCCTGTTGGTTTGTCTGCAGCTTCCATTCATGAATTCTGCTGCTGTGCTACTTCAGCTTGTATTTTATTACAATGCTCCTCATATTGGTTTTAGGATGATGGTTTGTTCTTCCTGTGAGAAACTTGCAGCTTTAGATTTGTCCACGTTTGCATCTTTTTCATGTGAACCCACTCGTAGCTGGATTAAGCAACACCGGATTTAGCAAGTTGACACGAGGCCACTGAGCCTGTTTGCAAGTTTAATAAAGCCGGATAACAAAAACATATCCTGGGTTTGCTGGTTTCATAGTACAGGCCTCTGGTGGTTCAGTCTAAATCAGGATTTAGACTTTCTGAACTATCGTCATTTTGCATCATCAGTGACGGATGTAGCGGTGAACAACGGCACATTTCTGCATCTATAATCACATCTTGTGTTGTGTAATTGCAGAACTGCAGGGAGTAACTTACCAACTTTTTAGTTTCACTATACAAAAATGACTAAAAGCACAATCTGCATGGAACATAAATGAAAATCTAAGAATCCAGACAGTTAAATACGACGGCTGACGGTAGATATAAAGTCATACGGAGCAAACAGGAAGTCATTCAGGACACAGACGTCGAGTGGATGTGAATTTGTGAGAGTTTTTTAAGAGAGAAGATCAGATTGAGAAGCATTAAAGACACACAAGATGCACTTTTAACACCATTTTGTTAACAAACTCTAATAAACAATGGTAAATAAATGGTATAAATGACTAATAAGTTAATTTTTTTTGCATGTCTTGCCTTTATTTGGCAGCTGAATTCGAGACCAGCAGCACAGGTAGAACTGAACCCTGGATGCTGTGGTGATGTTGCAGAAGCCCCGACCATCATTCCTCCTACCTTACAGGTGCTGCCGGCAGCCTGTGATTGCCATAATGGGATGTTTACATGTAAGGATGGCCCCTGATCTGCCCTGTTTGTTGTCATGTGCATCTTTGACATTTACTGAAGCCGCTGGTAATGACACAGGAGTTAGTGATACTGCGGGGCTGCTGAGCAGAGCAGCCAGCCGTGAACACAATACTCATCCCAGGTTAACTGCCATTGATTGCTCTGCATGTTTCCATTCCAGTGTGCTCTCCACTGTATCCCGCTGAGGAGGCTGCACACTATTTCTCTGTGTGTGTTTTCTATGCGTGTGCACGTGAGACAGATCAGGAGAGAGGCGCTGGTGGACGTCCATAAATGTGCGAGCGGTGAGGTGAAGGCTATCAATATTCACCTTCTGTCGATACGCTGCTCATCGCCACTCGATGCGAGAGCGAGCTAATGAAAATAGTCTTTAAGCAGCCACCATTCAATAATATCAGTCAGATTGCTGCTGGAGCCACTGAGAGTTCCTGCAAATGTGTGTTTTTTTTTTGTGATGCAGTGACGCGGCAGCACCACTAGATGGCATTCACAAACACGGTGGGAGCTGCTGCTTGATGCTTATCTCAGTGAGCATTAGTATTCAGGGGGATGAGCCTATTAAGTAAAAGGCAATTATGAAGAAGGGAAAGAGAAGAGAGGAAAATAGAGGAGAGGAGGATGCCCACAGAGCTCCAGCAACAGTGTTAAAGACGGAGGGGATGGACAGAGACACTGGCAGCCAGAACAGCCCTGCAGCCAAATACTATCTTCCAACAAATGCACTGCTGTGAGCTATATGAATTAATTAAGCTCCCTAAAGGTGGAGTTAAGAGGATATAATCCCATGTAGCACAATGCAAAACCGTGTAATGTGCGAGTTCTATTTAACGTAGCGATGCGTTCAAATTAAGAATTAAAAACATGCGTAGGCGCTGCGTTCGTACCTGTAGTTGCCCAAGTAGACGCCGTCAGGATTTAGCATGGGGACGATTTTGAAGATCACATGATCTCTGAGGACCTGAGCGACGGGGTGCTGGCTCACCAGGAAGTCAATCACACCTGCAAAACGCACACAAAGACACACACACACACACACACACACACACACACACACACAGAGCGAAATAGACTTGAAAAGAAAACCAAAGGCGGACTGGCAGTTAATTGAGTTTTGAGAAACAAAAGGAGAAGGAAGGACGGCGAGGGGGCATCGTCAGAATCGAGGGAGGAATAGGAGACGTCAAGCCTAAATCGATACAAATGGAATGGAGCTGACGGCGCTGGAAAAACAGAAAGCACACGGCGGGCTAAAAGCCAACTCATCTGATTCATGATGATGTGCACACAAGCAGCAAAACACACACACACGTATAGATAGATAGATAGACAGATAGATAGACAGATAGATAGATAGATAGATAGATAGATAGATAGATAGATAGATAGATAGATAGATAGATAGATAGATAGATAGATAGATAGACGGAGCAGCGGTGGAACGGTGCATTAAATCCGGCTAAAATTGTCTTTCAGGTTCTTGGACTGCACAAGGAGACAATTTCCCAAAAGGTTCCCAGTTTTTCAAGATGCTTTATTAGTTTTGAGTTACCGGAGCTCAGGAGCCAAGGCGCCGCGACCCAATTGTATCTCCAGATTGCGTTTCCTTCAGATATTATGTAGAAACTCGGGTTCTTGTGTCTATTCTCGTACCGCCGCGGCGCCGCGGGTTCAGGCGCGGGGTCACCGCCGTGGGACTCACGGGGAAGTTATGACGCGGTGTTATGTCATTATTGTTATTTTGTTCAATACAAGTCAGAAGAAAAGTTTCCTGGCTATCCTCGTGCATTAAGTAGGTTATTTATCATACATTTTGCATTGTTCAGTTATTTGGACGCTAAAAAGAGGCCATTTTTATTCTGCACATGTTGTTTAGGAGAATGCATAACATCCAGGTATGCAGCACAATCTGCTTATTCTAGTGAAAGAATATCAACTCTATTCATATATGATAATATAATACAAATAAATATAAACAGAAATAGTAAGAAGTAAGTTTAGTGTTTAAAATTAGAGCCAAAACTATCAGCTGATCCTGGGCTGTCACAGATGTCTATAGAAAGTATTCATGTCCTGTGGAAGTTTTTCTATTTTATTGCTTTTCAACGTTGGGTCGTGGTCAGTATGTTTTGGCTTTTTTTTTTTAAATAAGAATTTACAAAAAAGATTCTCTCATGTCAAAGTGAAACCAGAATTAATGAAAATAAAAAAAAATATTAAATGAGTAAAATCATTTTTTTGATGTGAAAAAGTCTTTTTCTCCTACAAAAAAAGACTCTTTCATGTCAAAGTGAAAGCAGATTTCTACAGAAAATTCAACTAATTAAAAATATAAAATAAGTAAAATCTGATTTCACACTAACATTAAAGAATATTTTTGGGAAATCCACTCAAAAAAAAACCAAAAAAAAATGAACAAGAATCAAAAAAAAGGGAAAAATTCCAAAAGCCACACAAAAAACCCGGGGATTAGCATGTTTCGCTGTCTGCAGCACATGTAGCAGGATGACGGCGGTGCAGAGTTAAGCGGCGTCTTCACGGTGAGCTGCTGACTAGTTTGTGCAAAACAAAACTCAAAGTTAATGAAGACTGACTCCATCACTTTCCCTTGTTGACATAACTCCAGCATAGAAACAATATCAGAAGTTCTTGCTCCTTAAAATCCATGATTAGATCCATTAGCTCCGTTTAAATTCATTGTTTTATTAAGACAACAGCTACAGTAAGTATAAATGGAAGAAGGAACTATGCCGTCTAGCATCGTGAATGTGCATCTACACTTTAAACATGCATGATGCAGTGTTATTGGCGTGCACGACCAAACAACCTGCAGGGAACCGACCCGACATTAAAGCTTTACCTTGACAGACAAACGAGGCGGGAGACTCTCCAGGGTGGACGCGAGCTGTGAGGAAGACCAGCTTCTTCTCCCTCTCTGGACTCTGGTGGTCTGCAGGGAGGAAAGGTGTAAAGGAAGGCGTCAGAGAGAGGCCGAGGTGCTGCTGCTTATGCACAAACATCTACAGGACGTATAAAGTGACTAAAATATAAAGTCAGATATACATGCAGCCTGTTAAGAGTCCGGTGCGAGCAGCCGGGTCAGAACACAAGCCGACCCGAGCGTCCAATTTCAGCCAGACACACATGAATCAAACATCAAACCGACACACGGCGCAGAATATTCAAGAGAGCGGGTGAATTATACATCTACAGGGTCAGGATCCGCCTGCAACAGGTGTGACCCCATAAAGGTGTTCTTTGAGTGAAGTCTTCTGTTCTGGCTCCACACGTCTCTCCTGCTCTGCCTTTAGATGGTGTTGGACCTTCCTTCAGTATTTCCAGTCTGTGTACTGGTGTGCCATACGTACGGGTTTATACAACTTTCATACAGCTGACAGAGTTTGTAAAACAGGCTTCAGACTCTTTCCCGAAACTTCAGACATTTTGTTCTGCATGCCGGTGACGAGAACTTCTACATCTTCTTACATCCAAATCATCGTAAATTTTTCATCGGACGCCTGCTGTGAGATGTTTAAGTGTAAATCCCAGAGTTGGTGTATTTGAAGCCAGGATCAAAAAGACAGAAAGTGCTTCACTTTTCAGGCCAAATTAACCTTTAAGTGGAGGAGGATGCACTCAGCTCTGATACTTCTGTTGATATTTGCAGGATCCTCCTCGCTCGTATTCAAAGCGAGCCAAAGGAACAACAGAAAGACAAGCTGCATCCGTTCCCAGCCCGGTTTAAAACCACACGGGTCAAAGTTGAGCTGTTTTCTTGGCCAGTGTTTCTCTTCTAATCTGCTGCTGCTAATGGATGAAAGTGATTGTGTGCCTCATTGCTATACACAAACTTAATATCTTATTGATTCCTCCACCCTCTTGTGCTGAGCAGAGAAAATGCTAATTAGCAACAGGCTATGCACCTTTCCTTCCCCTTAATTCCAATTTAACCTCAGAGCGATGTGAGCGTGAACGTACACGTGTGTCTGTCGGAGTAGTTAGGGGTCGTAAACAAAAAAAGCATTGTTCCATTTAAGTACTCTGCCTCTGATTTTATTTCGCTTTTTCCTCCCTCTGCCCTTCACAGAGACAAATGGCTTTGCCATTCAGGAGTCTCCGCGGAGCGCGGCAGGCCGTTTGTTGTAAATGTGAGTGCTTGCGGTTTGGCCGGCCGCTGGGTGCTCGGTGGCTGTGAAATTCCATCACTTAGAAATTCTACTTTGGCCTCGACCCCGGGCCACCGCACGGACTCCCGATACAAGAGCACGGCCAGGACACACACCACGACGCAGCACACACTGTACAGCGCAAAGCTGCAGTCGGAGGCAGACGTACACACACAGACATCCTCCCTACAGTAAAACCAAGAACCCAGAAAGTTGTGAGCCAAACCAGAGGCAGCTGCCAAGGTCCCGACTGTCGGGGAATTCAACCATCATGGCCATGCTACATTTAGTCTCAGTGCTAGTGTGCCCTTGCTGCTTCATCAAAACAATCTCTTCCAGCAGGCTCCTGGAGCTTACAATGGATGTACTGTTTATCCCACATCGCTCTGTGTGTGTCTGTGTGGGTGTATGTGTTCTTACACAACTGTCTTAGTGAGGACCACTCTGAGCGGTAGACCATCACTGTGAGGACATTCAGGGGAAGTGAGGACCTTCTGGCTGGTCCTCGTCCCTTCAAAGGGCCGTTTGAGGCTTAAGGTCAGAATCAGATTCAGGTGAAGGTCGAGGTTAAGCACTGACTGTTAGCATGAGAGGCTAATGATGCAGATCATCAATAAAAGTCTTCACAGAGATAGCTATACCAACATGCATGAGTGTGTGTGTGTGTGTGTGTGTGTGTGTGTGTGTGTGTGCGGCTGTGTCTCCTCAGGGCTCTCACAAACGCTCCCCAAGTAGCTGTTGTGTTTATGTGTCTGTATCTCTGCTTCCTCTGTATCTGGCTGTGCGCAGCCAAGCATTGTAGCACAAAATTAAGTCCCACTATTCCATAGGCACTCCAGCACCCACAGGGAACCTGAAGGAAGCCAGCACCGCCAGCTCAGCTATATGTAAAGGAAAATCAAATTTTGGCTCAGGTGTAGGTGACACGTAACGGCAAGGTGAGGGTCAAGCTCTGGTCTCAGGAGTGCAGCGATGCAGCGGCGTCGCCTGACCTCAAGGTGTCAGTAGAGATCAACAGCCGGGGGGGCGGCTGGGAGAGAGACTGACAGAAAAAGAGCAGCAGAGACAGAAGTAAAGGATAAAGAGAAGGCAAAGGATCAGACTGAAAGGTAGCTTTCTAAATGATCTAACCCTCTTTCCTGGAAAAAAAAAAAAAAAAGGAGGCGATCGTTTTGGTCTGTGTCTGCTGACAGGTTTCAGAAATTGTTGTAAGAGAGAAAAGCGACAACAGCAGAGCTTCAACAATGAAATCCTCCCATGAAGAGTACAACAGAGCTGAATGTCACAGCGGCATCACTGTCATTTCATCCAGAATTAGAGTTTGAACAACAAACAGTCCAACACATTTAGTGTTCAATGATACAAAACGGAAATAAACCCAGAGCTGGAATCAGCCAACGTTTCTGGCATTTTCAATGATAAATGACTTTAATGGTTAACTAACGATCCACACACATAAAAAAAACAACAATCTGTCAATTGATTAACTGATTAATTAACTAAACATGATAATCCTCCCGTATGCTGTTTAAAAACATTGAATTCAAGGTCACGGCCACGAAAACTGGCGCGATATACGACGTTTTAATCTTCCCTCGTCGACTGTGTTCGTGCTGCGCTGACGAAGCCGCCACATGTGCTGGGAAAAGACGCCGCGAGCGTCTTCTGCTCTGTAATTTAGAAAGGAAGAATCACGCAGTCTGGTCAAGAGCTTCCGCAGCTTAACAAGTGTTTCTCCTAAACCAAAGATAAACAGGGGAGTATGGTGATATGGCAGAATCCGGGCCGGATTGGCAGAACGAGGCAGAATTTCAGTTATTTTTTGTTATAAAATATCACAAGTAATCAAATTTCCAACACTAACACATTCTGTTTAACTTTGTGAAATGGAGTCGCATTCCTCCGACTACATAGTCTCGCTGTGAGTCTATTTTATGCTCATATTTGCAGATTAGCCGATTTCATACCGCTCTGTTCTTTCTGCTAATACTGTATCACACTGTAAACTACATTTTCTATGTGCATATTTGTGTAGTTTGCACACGTACATGCTCTGTTCATACTGCTAATAGTGCTGATAATGTGTATATCTTAGCATGTGCATACTGCTCTTATAGGCACTTAGATATTTTACATTATGCTGCACTTTTAGCTAGCTGCTAACCTGCTGTCTGTTCTGTTTTATTATATTTTATTGTATTAACTTTCACACTTACTATATGTAGCTGTGCATGTAGTCTAATTTTATTTATTTTTTGTCTACTTTGTTGTGCTTTATTTCCCTTTTGGCATCAATACAGAACTCTATCTACAGTTTACATATGCAGGCGTCCCAGCACTTGTGTGGTTTAAATCCTTCTGCTGCTCCTGAGAGGCCACGTCTCTCAATTATGAACCTCTTTAACTTCACATCATCGCCGTTTCTCCACGGGCCTGTCGCAGCAGCTCGGAACATGGCTGGGGAAAATATATATATATATATATATGAGATTTGAGAGAAAAGACGGCTAAAAAAAGAAATGAGAACGTGCAGGACGGAGGTGTATCGCTGTAGTAGGACGGTGCAGGCTGAGCAAAGCGGGAGGAGGAGGTGGAGGAGGTGGGTGACAATGAGTGAGTGAAAGTGGCAGAGGCAAAATTTATGCCCACACTTCCAAATCAAAGTGCTCCCTCAGCACATTTCTCACCTGCCAAAGTCACGCGCTGCACTGTATGGCACATTACTGCTCATTCTCTCGCAGCTCGCCAAGAGGAAATAAAAAATTAAAGGATGTCAAACCGCGATCGGCTCTGATAAATATGTAAATTACCGGCGGAGAGGAAAAAAGTGTCGGTGAAAAACAACATAAATCTGATGGATTCTGAAGGTCAGGCCCGATTGTGCCGGTCAGCTCTTTCTGTGACAGCAGTCTCGGGAACTTTGGGTTAAATCTTATAAGTTGACATGATGTAATTAACTGAGGTCTTCTTCATCATTCCTCCTCGGCGGGGACAAAGGGAGCCCTGTCAAGACCTTCTTCCAGACATGGCATATATTTAAATACATTTACCGACTTTAAAAATAAATGCGATTCCAGACGACGGAGGTAGAGTTTGCCAGATTTTTTAATAACATTTCATGTCCAAACTAAACTGCGCGACTACAGATATGCTACCGGACACTGGACAGCATCTTGAGGAGGGACGTCTCTGTTGAGGCCTTTTTAAACGGATCGATATCGACTTTATTGAGCACCAAGTCTTTGTCGTAAAGGGAGAACACAATTTGTGGACGGACACTAGAGACGTGGATTTTGAATAGTTGTCCTAATCAATAATCTGAAGCACTATTAACCAACAATTGATCGGTAACACAAATAAACACAAGTGACATCTGTCTTGTGCTAATATTGCTGTTTCAGTCAACTGGGATACAACATGGGCCACAAAAGCAGCTCCATTTAGGCCAACTCATGCTTTAGGGTTCATACCACAAGCACATCGACTGCACATGTAAGATGTGACGCTTTAAAAAAAAAAAAAAAGGCGAACATGGAGATTGATGTTGCAGGACTTTGGAGGCGCTTTTATTTGCACATGCTTTCCATTGACGGTGCAAAAATGGGAAGTTTTAAATTCTCCAGAAACCCTGTGCGACGTCAATCCACTGGGCTCGAACACATCAAACAATATTTACCAACACAAGAAGCTGCTACGTCCTGTAAGTTTGCCTCAGATGTTTTTACTGAGTTCGATATAAGGCGACATGTAACCGTCTACGTGGAGCTGCTGTACGAAGTGCGGGCCTGTGTCCCATCTATCTGCTTGCACAAATTGACCCAAAAAATCTCTTTTAAAAACAATTTTTTTCAATCCTGTCAAGTCATAAACACATGCGCTCTGGCTGGAGGTCATGAAGCGTCACAGAAGTCTTGGTCATGGTGTCCATTGTTAGCTAAACCCCTACAATGCTCTTTACCTGCCAACATGAACTTCCTGGAGTCCACGTGACCACCTCCTCTGGTTGCTCCTACATTAAACACTAGGAGGCGCCACCTGGTGGAACAACCAGGTAGTGCAACTAATCTACAAGACATTTTCTGACATGCATGTAGAGAATACAGGTTTTGGTCGGTACATCCTTCCCTCTCTACACGACATTTCAGACAACTGACCAACTAGAACTTTAGGGTCATGACCACCTGCACAACATTAAGGAACAACTTGGATGCAGAAATGTAGTTGTTAAGAGTACACAGTGGAATGATTTTAATAACTTTAATGCATTTCAAGTGTGTATTATCGAAGACAATGGTATCAGATTGGGACTCAGATTGGACTGGGGCCCAAAGAAAATGACCTTAACATCCCTAATCTTGGGTTTTATATTAAACCAGATGAAATATGAAACAGCTAAACTCTTTGGCACACTGCAGGGAGGAACAATGTGCTCCAATATATACTGCACTCCTGCTCCATACACACACAGTGATACAACAATAATAAAAAAAAAACCCAAAAAACAATGTCGGACCAGCCACAGCTTTATACCACATTATAGCAGAAGTCTCCAACCAAGGCCTCCCTATATCACCCCCAACTCTCTGCTCTGTGGATTTTACACTGTAATAAATTAGCCTCACTTTGGTGAGAAGGCAACAAGACACGCTTGACGCTCTGCTCAGCGCGTCATATCGAGGATGGGCGCGAGCTGTAAATTGTCACTGGCGTTAAATTTATATAGAGCCTTGGGACGAGATGCAGCGCTGTGTACAGCCCAGCTGAGTGAGCCCCAACAAGCATCAAAGCACCTCTTCACACCCGCCTCGCTCCAGCCGACACCAACACCACCACCACCACCACCACCCCGCCGCCGCCACCACCTCAAGGACAAACAGAGAGCGGGAGCAAGAAGAAGGAAGAAAAAGAGGGATGGGGATATGTGCTGAAGTGCAGAGGGCTCTAAAGTGATAAGAGTTTTATGATGCTGTTTTCTTCCGCAGGAATTGACCAGGTCCCCGACTTGGATTTCTTTTTTTTCCACAGTGCATGTATGTGTGTGTGTGTGTGTATGTGTGTGTGTGTGTTTGTGTGTGTTTGTGTCTGTAGGTGCTGGAGAGCCTGTGGCGTGTCTCAGATTTATTCAGCTCATCTTATTGTGGGGAGGCCGGGGCGCTGCCAAGGCCTCCTCACACATCCATAAAGCATCCCCTGTCACTTCACACAGCACACATTACACAGCTAAACTCTGTGAGAACAGGGGCGGAGAGCAGGAGGGCAGGACGACACAAAACAGAAAAAGGCATGAGCAGCTAATTGTCGTAAAATGTGGCTCCTCTGAATTGAGAGTATTTACAGACAGATGACTGATAGAAAGAAAGAACAAAGAGAAGCAGCAGAACAACACATGAAACTTTGAAATCTCTTTACTTCAGCTATACCATCATTTCTTTACCTGCCTCTTAACCTCCTGCTGTGTTGTGGAGGAATACCATAGCATTAGATTAGACGCCTGTATTAATCTCCAGTGGCGAAACTCATTTGCCACCGATCCGACTCCTACAAACAAACAAATGCAGACGCTGCCTTCACAACAACCGCATCAGAAAGCCATAAAAAGCCATTTCAGACCTGATTAACGGCTGAAGGGTGTGAAGGATCAATACTGTAACTGAAAGTAAAAAATCTGACCGCTGCTGAGACAAAAGACCTTCTGAGCAGAGCACATCAGGCATCGCTAGTCGCTCACTGAATGAGGTTTTGGTAAAAGATGAACCTTGAATGCATCTGGTTCTGTTTTCTGCAGTGACTGCGCGGTAAGGCCGAACTCTGAGCCTGTTTTAAATCATCTATACGAAGAAGCTTCATGTTAATGTCAAGAAAAACAATCTTAACTGATGATATAAAAGCTATTCTGATACTTGAAGGCACCACCTGTAGACTGGTGGATAAAAACACAACTAAATGTCCAACTAAACCTTTATTTGTAATGTACCACATTCATGTTCGACCCTGTGTTTTACTGCTTCATAGTCGCTCCTTTGAAGCTAACCAATCATATACTAGATGTTATATCATCCTGGTAACCCAGAAATTAAAGGTGAAGCTTCAAACCCACATCTTAACCCAAATACAAACAAAGGAAGCAGAGGATTGGTTGAATTCCAGTTTAGATGTAGGTGAGGTTTTCTATAAGGAAAGGAATAATCAACATATGCCGCAGATCAGATCAAAAAGAAATGCAAAGGTGCTCGAACATTCCAGCGTTTTATATTATATTAAAACAGCACTTCCTGTTTTACATTACACAATAAAGCACTGTTGGGGTTTATACATGGACATGCTCTTATTCTGAAATTAGAACAGGAAGCAGCAACTTAACACTTGTAACGTCAGAACAAGCTCTTTATTTTCCCAACTTGACTGCAGGAATAATTCAAACCAGACAATAAACATCCACTATGCTTCATGACGTGTGTCGAGCTTCTGGGTGGCTTCAGGTTAATTAGCATGACAGGTGGGCTCGTTAGCATAATAAGCACAGGTAGAAGCTACCGTCTGAACCCAACTAACTAAAGAATATAAACATGACAACAGCATTAATCACACAGAATCCTTGGCAAATACTTTCTCAGAAATCAGATTAACTGTATTTTAACATAAACTATAACCTGAACATATGTATACCTTTGAGACCTTTTCTACAGACAGACGACTTCGTCATAACTTTGCATCTTAAACTTTGACCTTCTCAGTCTGTCGTCTAAAACAAGTCGATGTGCTCTTGGTGGTTGAAGCTTTTAGACTCATACGAGGCACCGTGAGGGTCAGAACGGCCAGAAAAGCATGTTGGCTTACACACTGCCAAATCTGACCGGATGTAGTCAGACACCCGCACATTTCTGGCGTCCTACATTTAACAGAAACCTTCTCCTGGCTCCCACCCTCGCTCCTGATGGAGGAAGTTGCTCCACCAGTGTGGGAGTGCAGTCGGGCTGCAGAGACATGAAGCTATTTAGAACTTTTGTGAGCGCAAAATCTCAAAATGCTGACTGTTAAAAAACTGACCAGCAGAGAGAGAATCAAAAGGAAAAAAAAAATCCAAAACCAGGAACATGACAGAAAGTTGATGCTTCATTAGATGGTGGAGATCCACAGTTCTGAACCACAGCCAGGAGGAAAATCTCTCAGTCGGCTTGTTGAGAACTTTTTTTTTGAAAAGTACAGTAAAGCTGCTTCTGTTGGAGAACTCTTTGCTGCGGCTGCAACATTTTCTGATGAACGAAGGCCCTCCTGAGCCACCCAGCGGACTTCATCGAGGTAAACTTGCATCATGAGTCAGTAAACTGCTGCTGTGGGTCACTGCGATGCTTCGCCACCGACTGGATGATTTTTCAACGTGTCACAATCCGACTCGCGGGTCGTCGTGACGGACCGGTGACCCGTCCAGGGTTCATCCTGCCCCTCGCGACCCTCCACACGATGGAGCAGCAGGTCGTGCTGACGGAGTGATGGATGGATGCACGTCAGGGTTCATCCCGGTGGAACGTTTTCCCGCACATCAGGCAAAGTTGGGTGCAGCAAAGTGGATTAGAGGCTGTTCTGCAGTCGAAATGCTAATTGAATCGGAGGCGTCGCTGATTGATGTCACGGCCGAGATACAAACTCTGGAAGTCGGCTCAGTTCTGAAGGACCGAAAGACACGGCGTTGGAATAAACGTTCACACGCTGGAGCCTGTATGAAAGGAGGGAAATGACGTAGTGATGTCCACGTTTTCTTAGATTGTTCTGCTACAACTCAGCCGCTGTTTCTTCCAGCGGGATTATAGAGAGAAGAAAAGGAAAGTCTGATGGCAGAATCATGTTTTCCATTTAGGTAAAGCAACTGTTTAGTTCAAGTTGACTTATTTTATAATTAACTTGCAGCGACGCTCACTTGAGATGATTTCAGATGATGTAACTTAAAGCAGCGGCATTAGTATGACTTGTTAATTTAATTCTGTGTTTCCACAAATTGCAGCAATTCTTTCTGTTTCAGTTCACAACCTGCAACAGTGATTATATGATGACTGATCATCAGTGATTGTCCCCATCCGACCACCATCCTGGATTCTTTGTCTCTCTGGCAGGTTTGTCCTTCAAAGTGAAACAGCTCCAGATGCTTCAATCAATAAATTGAATTGTCAGGTGGATGCAAGAAGACGACAAAAGCCAGTGAGACAAAAGCAGAGGAGGACAGAGAGCCATGCTGGATGTCACCACCTCCAGGTGTCTGCAGGGCGAATCCTCCTCCACCTCTAAAGCCTTCAACTCCTTCACTTCTCTCCGTGTCTTTGGCCATCGTGAGCATCTCGGGTTGTGTCTGTAGCTGAAGAGTGCAATCAGAAGCAGAGCGGTGGTGGTCAGAGGTGTGTCTGAGTGTGGGCCTGGGGAGAGGATTACAATGGCCACGCTGAGCCTCTCCGATTGGCATCACATCCAGACGGAGAAGGGAGGGACGGAGGGACGGAGAGAAAAGAAAATTGGGAGAGTCATAAAAGGGACGAAGCGAGACGGAGAAATAAAGGGAGGGAAGAAAGAGCCGGAGAGCAGAGTGGGAGCAGAGGAAACCCTTGAGAAGACAGCATGTAAATACGCCAACGGCGGGCCTCTTAAGTGGAGATGAAGAGGCGGCAGGATAAAAAGCTCTGAGCACTGTGTGATTATGGATCAATTTGCCGCAATCAAGCCCCCTTATGGCTGGTCCCTGTGAAATGGAGAGATTTCTGCTCCTCAAGGGCGGCCGTGATGACAGTGGAGGTCACAGACGACGGGAGTGACGGAGGCAGACGACGGAGGGAAGCGTTCGGTCCTGAACGAGGTGCTGGACAGACGTCAGGATTCCAGCTTTAATGGAGAGGTGATGGTGAAACACAGGCCGCTGGACGCCAACGGCCGGCGGGCGGCGTGAGCTCTGGTCCTGTTGGGTCACCAACGAGCAGATCCTGTTTCATCCACTGTGAAAATGTTTTAAATGGCAGAGCGGGGCGTCGCTGCCCTATGGAAAGGTCTGGACGGTTCACCTCCCAAAGAGGAGGTCAGATGTTTGCTGTGCAGCGCTGATACTCACACTGATGACCGGCTGCACCGACACACCTGGAGGACACTCCTGAACCACTGCAGTGAGGAGGAAGCCACTGATCTGAGCAGCTCAGCTGAACGAAGCCAAACATGATCCCTGCTGCTGCTGTTTCAAGATAAATATATTTATCTGACTCACTATGAGGTCAAATTATCAAGTTCTTAAAGCATAAAATAAGAATATTTATGAAGATATTTGTGGGAATTTCAGCTTGACATCAACATTTCTTTACAGTTCCACCACTGTCAGCAGGTTTGTTCACGATTTGAAATTTGAACGACAATATCTCAGAAACTATTAAAGATTAAAACCCAAAGATTTCACTGTTATTTCTCATCATGCCATTGATTCAGAATGTGCAGTATTAGACAAGCAGAGAGGAATGTGAAATAAATAAAAGCCGTCATGAAAAGTCCCACAATGGAGCTCACATCGACAAAAACACTGATGACAGAACCAGTGATAGTTTCTGAACCAGATTTAGCTGCGCGTCACAAAAATGCAAAACAAAACAGAACATGCAGAATACTTTATAATAGGACATATTTGATCACAAAGTTGAAAATAAAGTTATTTTTTTGGAATGTTTATAACTGACTGAACAGAGGACAAGTTGTACCACAAAAACAAAGAGTTTCTGAGTTTCAAAATAAAAGCTAAACATATTCTACATGTGGTCCAGAACTTATCACTGGTGCTCTTCTGCATTATCAGTATTTTTGCTTATGTTTGCTCAAAGACTTCTCACGCCTACATTGTTTTTTTTAATATTTCATCTCACCCCTGATCAGATATTATTGGATCTATTTGCAGATTCTGAATCAATGACATGATGAGAAATAACTTTTTTTTGCTTTTGTCTCCAGATGTTGTCGTTCAAACATCATCTCGTACTTCAACGTGTGAAAGAAATAAAGTGGGTCGACGGGTAATTTAAATATAACTTGGAAAATATTTGATTTATCAAATGTGAAATTATTCCCCAGATGCCGTTTTAAATATCTCAGTTCATAATAAAAGCATTTCAAGTCAACCAGAGCTCGCCCCCTGGTGATCCGAGATGGAACAACCTCATTTATATTTAAATAACATGAGAGCAGCATCCATGTCTGTAGATAAATAAATAAGTACTGAGTCTGAAATGTGGTTCCAGGCCCAGAAGATGTCCAGATTCTGTCTACTGTGTGTCTGGAGCCCTTTTGTCTTCAGCAGCAGCAGCATCATGACTTCCTTCATGGCTTTCAGAAGCAGCCAGTATCTCTTACAGTCACACTGTGGCACAAAAAGAAGAAGAAGAAGAAGAAGAAGAAGGAGGCCTGTAAGTGTCGAGCGTGACAGACAGTCGGCGTAGAGGGCGAGACAGAGATCCACTAAAGAGAGAGACAAAGAGGGAGCTCTGTCAACTATCAAAAGCAACGGGCGCCTTTTAGCGATGCGATACGGACGTCTGGCGCAAAGTCAGAGGCGGCGACTGCTCAGGGTTTCAAGGCATTGGTCACAGGCCGTTCTCAAACCCTGACTTCTCCTCTCTGGGCTTCAGAAAATGATGACAGGAGGAGAGGAACATAAAACGGAGGGATGGCTGGTCTGCGCGCGGCGTGATACAGAATCAGAGGCAGCCAGTAATAGCCTTTTTTGAAGAATGCGCCACTGAACTTTAAGGGCCGTCTTGCTTGAAAGGACAAGTTACAAATAGGAAGAAAGGCGAGGGAGAAATGATTTCCCAGGGATATACCCCCCGCCGAGCTGCCCTATCGCGCCTCCACAGTGGAGGAGCGCGTCCGTCCGTGTGCACGCGTGTGTGTGCGTGTACTGTACATGGCTGCGTGTTTGGAGAACATGCTACACGGAAAGGAGAAAAAAAAAAAAAAAAGATGGCGGCGTGAAAACCACCTCCACCTGCTAAACGTGGTTCAGACAGAAGCTGAAGAGCAGCCGGATGTACGGACAGAACCGGCGCCGGCTGCTTTATTACTGCAGCTCTTCCTTCCTATCAATAATTTCTGAGCCACAACAATCCAGGCGGCCCGAGGTAGACAAGCAGAGCATCCCAGCTTTAATAACCACCGGCACACCTCCAGCCAGGGCTGCACGCCGACGCTTCACTTCACGTTTTATTTTAACCAACAAAAAAAAAAAAAAAAGACTCAAACTGTAAATAACATCCGCATCAAAAAACACAATTTTTAATTTTATTTTTACAAATAGTTCCTTTATGATATATTTGCCTTCAAAATTACGTTGCTTTACTGTGATTTACTTCTTTTTACTTTAAAAATAATAATTAAAATTAAAACTAATTACAGGTATTTCCCATTACCCAAAAGAAAAGTTATTTATATTAAGGTTTGAAGCTATTTCTACTAATTACATTTTACAGTTTTTGTTATTTTACATCCAGTTCAATCATAGAAAAAAGTAGTAATTACATATTTTAAAAAAACTAAATAATAAATAATGGTCACATCAAAAATCACAAATATCATCATTACTTTACTTTACATAACTTTAATAATATCTAATTTAATTTTAATCATTATTTGAAAGAAAATCATTTATTTTAAGGATTGCTAAATATTTTTTGTAAACTGATTTTCCCTGTTTTGTTGAATTTGTCAAAAATCTTTATAGCTAATATTTCCTTTACTATGTGTGACTATAAACTTTCACTGTTTCATTGTTTTTATGCATTTAAATCAGAAAACAATAATAATAATTTGCAGATATTTACAGTTTTTTTCTGAAAGACTAAGTTTCTATTAACGATTTAAAAAATGGTCAACTGTTTTGTACAGATTTGCTCTGTTTTCCTGTTTTGGTTTATTACAGACAATAAAATCACAGGAAAAATGTAATTCACACAGCAGCTGTAAAAACAAACAAAAAACAGCCCAAAGCTGTAGCTGAAGATCCAGAAATCTATATTTTTATAAATGGTATTTTGTTAATTTATGTTTAATCATAATATTACACTAGTTTTCACTGTATTTAAATTAATAAAAACAAATAGAAATAATTTACAGATGTGCTGTTATTAACAAGAAAAACCATTACGGACAGAAAAATGGTAAATCATTTTTTAAATTGTTAATACGGGTTTTTCCTGTTTTGCTACATCTGATAAAATCACTGAAAAAAATGTCTTAATTACATGCTATCTATAAAAACAAACAAACAAACAAAAAAACAAACAAATATAAAACAAAACAAACGACCAGAATCTATAAATAACGTCCACATCAACAGTCACTATGTTTAGATTCAGTAATTTGTTCCTTTACAGTCTGTGGCTGTAAAATGATTTATTGTCCTTAAATACGCTAAAAAATTAACTTACAGGTTATTTTACAGACATTTGTTGTGATTATAACTGATTTTATAGGTTTTAAACGTGACAGAAACGTTGCTCTGTCGTTTTCTAACGCCGTTGTTTTCAGATTTTCACAGTTTTCCTACAGTTTTTATATTTTACAGCAAACATTAAACGATAAAAGTTATTTTACATCAACATAAAAGCTGCTGGATGTTTGCTGATCAATGTTTTAAATGCATTTCTGTTCAGATCTTCCTGCTTCCTCGTCTCTTATCTTTCTTTTGTTCTTCTTCTCCTCACACTCGTACCATCCACTCGCGTTTAGCGGCGCGTGGACGATGTGGACGATGTGGACGATGTGGACGATGTGGACGGCGTGCACGCGGCCATGTGTGCACTGCGGCATCAGCTCTGCTCGGCGGCGACAATGTCATTCAGCAGTTTAGTAACAGGCCATTAGCTCGTTAATACCAGTCTAATGGGCAGTCTGCTATTTTAAAAACACGGCCATGTTCGTGCCATTAACAGCCACTTAGCGCTCGACTGGAATCAACAGGCCGCTGGGACGCAGGAAACAATAACAGAATAACAATGTGAGGACGCGGCGCCGCTTCCTTTATTTACCACAGTTTGGATTCAGCTGCTTCACCAGCTCACACCTGAGACGTCTGACAGGAAGCAAACCTGGAGAAGTCCCAGTTTTTATAAGATATGATACCAGAACGGTGTAAAACAGCAAAAACATGTCAGACGTAGAGGTTGTTTTTGCATTTAATCATGTCTACAAACACAAATCTGTTGTTTTATTTCATTTATCTTTGATAATAAAATAAAATCCACATATTTGCCTTATTTACACGCTGAAACGGTTACTTAACAAACGTTCCCTTTTTGCTCCTGTCAGTTTTAATCACTGTGGGCTCATTTGTTTTACTGTAATATAAAGTTCTGCACCTCTGTGGAAACAGAACAACCAGGACCAGAACTCAGAGACGTCCTCTGTGCAGCAGGACACAGTCATACTGCCACAAATCGTAAAAAATAAGTTAAAGTTGAATTATTTAGATTTTTTTAGTTTACAAAAAAGTAAAATGACCTGAAATAAACATACATGATATTTTTCCAAGTGCTCACATAAAATACATTTTAAAAAAAAACATTTTGCTGTATTTAAAGCAGCAAAAAAGATAAAAATTTACAGACATTTAAAAATATTTTTGCAAAAATGTTTACATGTAAGTTGAAAAGTGGCTAAAAATATATATATATATGAATAAAAATTATAAAAATCGTTGTTTTACAGACTTTCCCTGTTTGTTAAGTTGCAGATGATAAAATCACATAAAAAACTACTAATTTATCTTTTAAAAAATCTATATTTTTTATAAATAGTAATATTTTTTAATTGTAAAATTACTCTATTTTAGTCTGTTGAAATCAGAAAAAAAATCATTAATTTACAGATGTTAGGTATTATTTGAAAGAAAAATTCTCTATATATTATAATAATTGAAAAATAGTTTTAATCATATTTACAAAATTTCTCGGTTTTGTTAAATTACAATAATATCTGGTAAAATCATACAAAAAAGTTTTAATATACATGTTTAAAATAAATAAATAAATAAAGTGGTTGGAACATTAAATTCCTTAACATATGAATCTCCTAAAAATGTCATTATTTACAGATTTCTTTTGCATTAAGTCGTGTTCTAACGTTTTCTGGCAGAACATTTCCACAGTTTCTCTTCCACTTCTCTGCAGCATCACGTTGATAATTAAATGAAAAGCGCTTTAAAACGTGTCGATATAAATAAATATAAATATAAACGCTGCTTGATGTTTGATAATCACACATTTAAATAAATGCAGCAGACATGACAAACTGCAGCCTGCAGCTCCGTCTCATTCCAGTTTAGCATCTCAAAGAGAAGCAGCAGCTCTCCTCTGAAGTCTGAGAGGACGAGCCGGAGCAGGAAGTCCTGCGAACCCGGGCTCCATGTCGGCGTATCAATGGCCTCCATGCGCTTTGAACTCGGCTGCGGTTGTGTTCGGCTCTTTAGCGACTTCCAAAGCTTTCAGCGGACGATCAGTAACGGGCGTGTCTCTAGCAGACACTTGTCCACGCTGAAGACTTTGTTTGGTTCTGAATGTTTCTGAGGACTCGTCTTTCAGGACTCGGCACCTTGACAGCCGTTCTCATCGATCCTGAAAGTCTCACGAGCTCATTTTTATTTCGAAAATTAAAAAAAAAAAGTCCAACGTCTGCGTCTCCTGTAGCTGCCAAACGGATTAACCTTGGTGTAGTTAGAAGGCGGCTGCTCTTATAGACGCTATCGGCTGTGATGACGTCCTCAGACGTACGAGGCTTTGCAGAAACATCTTCTTACATTTAGACACTCGGACAAACACAACTCGTTTGTCTGCATTTTGAAAAGCTTTACACGTACATTTTGCTGATCTTAAACCTGCATTAGTTGGACAAAGACAACTTTCAGGCCTAGAAAATGCAAAACCAACGAGTCCTCCGAGCCGGACCAGTCCAGTACCAGCTCCACAGACGGGCTACCACACAGAGGAGCGCTGACAGACTTTCCATTACGCATCGATTACTCCTCCTACAATCACACATAAGGCTAAAAAAAGTTCCTTTTAGTTGCAGATGGAGCTCAGCGTCCAGCTTCCTGCATTAACACACAGACCACAGATGAACCGTTAGCATCAGGCTAATACAGCAGAACCCAGGTCTCTCCCATCATCAGCACAGGGATTGTTTTTTTTGAGCTGAAGTGTTTGCACAGTAAAATAAAGGCTCTGATTGAACCCGCGGCTAAATTGACATGTTTTGGTTTTGTTTATGTGATTTAAAAAGGTAGAAAAAAAAAACCCCACTAAGAGTTTCTCCGTCTCTCTAATCTCTCTGTAAGTTAACTTGAAAGGATTTAAACGCAGCGTAACACCTGCTGCTAATACAGCTCCCCGATAAAGCCCACATCAAATGTCTCCGATAGCATCGCCGCTTATCTCTGCAAATTAAATGACTTATATGGAATATAGAAGAGAGAAGAAAAAAAAAGAATATTTGGATTCTTGTACAACTGCTAAAAGCAAAAAGAAGAAGAAGTGATGTAGGGGAGCTGAGGACTGGAGGAGGACAGAGTGTGAATCCAGATGAAGAATCGAACGAACACTTCGAGTCGAACCTCCGACGTGGAAACGAACTCGTACGATTTAATTCAAACGAGCAGCGAAGCGGTAATTAAGCCTCACGCCGCCGCCGCCGCCGTGTTTCCTTCCTCCTCCCACTTCTGACGCAACGGCTCCATGACGGACGCTTCCTTTTTTTTTTAGGATTAACGTGGTTGCCATGACAACGTGTGGGGCTGCGTTGGAATGGATGCGAGTGTGTGTGTGTGTGTGTGTGTGTGTGTGTGTGT
>NW_007578595.1:74222-83397 GCF_000690725.1 Stegastes partitus
AAAACTCCTCGGCTAAACATTACACTCCGTCATGTGACTGGACGTCAGAAGCAGCCGCTCCTGCAGCTGCATCAGTGCATGTGCTGCAAGAAATGCATCAGAAACACAACCGGCCCGGAGCACAATGTGTGCACATGTCGGTGCCGCCCCTGCAGGGCCCGGAGTGAATCAGCGCCGAGGAGAAGCCAGGTGAGTGTTTTAGCAGCCAAAGGTGTGACACGTGGCCCCGGCGCTCCTCCATCATACTGCACTGAGCAGTAGGGAGGAGTGTGTGTGTGTGTGTGTAGGTGTGTGTGTGTGTGTGTGCACGCTCGAGAGGACGAGTCAAACGGACGAACGAGAAACCGGTGATTCAGACAAATACGCTGCGGCGGCGGCGAGCCCGAGCCGCTCCCGACCCCAACCCAGATGGACGGCGCTGCAGCTATTCTCAGAGCCACAAGCACATTACTCAGTCCCCAAGGTGGGAGGATAAGTCATCGGCTAAGGTCGCAGGAGGTGTTCTGTCTCTCACTGCAAGTAGTTCAGAGTTTGAAGAATGGAGCTACAAGGCCGAAACAGTGGCTCCGAGATCCGAGTGATGAAAGGCAGCGACGCAGTGGAGAAATCCATAAAATCATCTCCTCTGATGGTCCGTCCTCGCATCACACGACTCACCGTGATGGATGAAGGGTTGTATTTTACTAACAGGACAAACTGCTCGGTTTACAGGAAAAATTAACGGAATAATCCTTTATTGTCCCTCCAGAGGTGACAGGAGGCGATCTCTGCTGAGCTTCATCATTTATTTATCTTTTAAATCACAATATAAATTATTTAAGTTAAATGTATTTTAACATTCACTAATAATATTCTGGCACCAATAAATTACTGGAAAATAATGGAAATCTCACAAAAATACACAAATTTCCCAAAATTACAGATCATTTAAAAATATTTTTATGTTCTATGAAGAACAGTCAAATGTGAAAAAAATGAAAATAAATGATCTAAAATATATATATATTTCTAATTTATGATTTTTTTCTTTTATTTTACATTTTTCTGTAGTTTTGAAAAACACGAAAATGTTCATAAAATTATATTTTAAAAAATATTCTCTAAGTTTACATGTTTAATGTCAGATAACAGTGAAATCCAGGCAATCTGAATAATTGTACAATTTTGCAGCTTTTAAAGAAATTAGATTTTTAAAAAAAACCCTGTTAAAATATATATATATATTTTAATGATTGTAATTTCGCAAATATTTCCTTTTTGCTCTAATAGATAAAACTGATAAATTTATGAATAATACTGTAAATTTATTTCTAAATTTAGATGCAGTTACTGATGATTAACAGCAACAGGAGGACTGGTTCTGTGATCCTATATTGATATGTTTGTTCAATTAGAGATATTTTTCTAATTAGTTGCTTTTACAACAAAAAAATTTAATGAATAATTTCATTTAAAGTCTATTTTTGTAATTATATTGATCTTTAAAACAGATTTTTAAATAAAGAAAAAATTTGTAAAATAAAAAGAAAATAATCTGAAAAATTAGAGAATTTGTTAGAATTTCTCTCATATATACAGAAATAAAATTTACAATAAATAACTTAAATATATAGAGAAAATCAAACAAATAATGAAGTAAAAATGCTCAAATCGTAGCACCAGCATGCTACCGTGCTCACAGAGACAATGCTAATCAGTTTAGCAGCTAGAATGCTAACCGTGTTTATCATCTGAGCGTAGCGTGCTAATATTTGACTAAGTAGAGCTGAGGCTGATGGGAAAGTTATTAGCTGTGCAGGAATTGGATCATAAACTTAAATACTTGTAAGCACGACATAAAAGCTGAAGAATCGTCAGGATGTTCTGCAGAGAAGGAATCATGGCGACCTGTTCTGCATGAACGTCACAATAACATGAGTTACTGAGATGTTTCAGTCTGAACCAAAGTTGTGCTCCGACCGGCCGACAGACTGACTGACTGACTGACTGACGTTGCTCCTGCCGTCCCCAGAGTCAAGGCTGAAGATAAAAATAAAATCAGCGCCGGTTCATCTCTGAATTAGAACCAAACAGACAGACTGTGATGACGCAGTGACTCTGAGCCACGTCACACTTCAGCTTTGTTTCATCTAAATCGTGCATAACGTGTATAAATTACACAGAAGAACAACATCATAATCTGCTTCCTGGCTGTGACTGAAGGAGGCTCAGCGAGGTCACGAAGCAGGGAGCTGGGGTCGCCCAATCACACCCCGAGAAGAGGGTCCTGGGGGAGCAGGCTGGAAAATGGTGATGCAATATTAATTGGTGATGGTGCGTGCCGGGCGGCGCGGGGTTGTCTGAGGTTTGTCTCCCCGAGGAAAGGCTGTCAGGAGCCGAGAAAGACGGGCGGGATGAGTCCCTGACCTTGTCTGTCAGCCGGCGGAGGAGAGGAGTGCTGGGAAAGGAGACCCCAGTCCCACTGACACTCACATCAACACGCTGCCAGTCTACGGCAAGCCTGCTGGGACACACCCAGAGAGCAGACGGACCGACCGACGGCCACGGCTCCACCGGAAATAAATATGCACAACTTCACTCAAGTGGTGGAGACGGTCTGGTAGTCTGAAGAACAGCTACGGATCTGAACAAACGTATCAGACCACCGGATCAGAACCAGCAGCTCAGGGGGATGTTTTATAGATATGACATGATGTGTGTTGTTTTTAAGGTGTTCTCATTTATTCTGCTTTAACAGAGTTACGGGACACAAGCGGTGAGGACACGCCCCTAGAGAGGAGAATAAATAAACATGAGCAAACAATAAACAACAACAAGCGTTCATAAGTGCTGATGATATGATATAGATTTTATTCTAGAGCATCTATGTAACGTCCAGATTCATCTGAATGTAATAAATAAACCTGAAGAAGGCTTTAAGGAGGCAAACGCTGTTCAGTAAAGAAAACATGGATGTTTTCTGACTCTGCAGATTCTTCTACACGCAGAAAAGAAAACGAACAGCTAAACAATAAAGACGCACTAAATGACGACTAGAAAATAAACCCTGACTCCACTTCACTACGTCCTGAGATGACTGAACATCAGTGAAGCAACACGAGGACGGTTCATACGTGTGAGTCTATCAGAAGGAATGTGAGGACTTGGAGTCAGACTGGTTTTTGCAGGAGGTGCGTTCAAGTCCTGAAGTCGTGTTTTGGCGTCGGTTTGGAGCCTCGGACCGGCAGATGGCCGCCGTCTGATCAACACCACGCGGCTCATCCGGGGCTCGAGGGTGAAATAAACCCAAATAATTCCACGTTTCACACAAGCTCTACGCACACGGCGGTGACGATGAAACACGACACTCATGAACCTACGACGGCGAGGATTTGTTCGGCTCGAGGATAGACGGAGGGACGGAGCGAGGCAGCATATGGGCCAGAAGCTGGTGTCATCTGGGGACACGCAAACACCGGACACATGTCGGCTTCAATTAACCCTCTCCCATCTGTCTGCCACGCTCCTCTCCACCACTCACCAGGTCATGGAGGCCAGTAAATCCCCGAGTACAGGATCTAAAACCAGCACCTACAGGAAAACAAAAAAAACTTCCCATTTCCTCCTCATATCACAATAAAGTCCAATTAAAGTCTGATTTATATGATTGTTATATCCCATTAAAGATCCCCGTCACACCACTGTTCTGAATTATCAATGCCACGGACTTCAATAATTCAGTGTGTTATGCTAACAGCGCCGTGGAGCTCCCAGCATCCCACTGAGCGTCTCTCCACAGAGACTCTGGAAGTTTCTCTGCTCTGTGGGCAGCAGGAAGCTCAGCTACCGCTAACGGAGGCACAAACTCACGATAACATACAGTCGAATCAGGATTATTAAACCAAATATCAGCGTTTCTGTGCTTTCCAGAAGACCTCTGATAGATCTATGGAAGAACCACAATGCATGATGGTCTTTGGTGACATAGATTCACGCGTTTCAGTGAATCCATCATAGAAAACTGAGACTGAAGACGGCAGCGACACACTTGGTCTGTACAAGCAAACTCTTCTTCATGTCTGCATCATCTACTGAGGTCACCTCCAGCACATCTCCACCAAACCAGTCACAAAGAAAACGACGTATAGATGCTTAAATCCCGTTATCGTCCTTTTAACCACAAATAAATCAGATCACGGTAGCTTCAGTCGTGTCCATCCTGGAGCCGAGGTGCTGGAGACGGAGGAGAACATCACGCTGCAGCGCTGCATCATGGGACTGAGCGTCCCTCCAGAGAGGCTGTCTGAGTTTCTCTGCGAGCAACAGGAAACTCGCTGCTACCGCTAACGGAGGCACAAACTTATCATGATATTCGCAGCAACGTATTATCTAATGAGTTCGGCACAATCTACACCAACAAATCGAAACGCCGGCAACGTATAGACACTTAAATCCTGTTTTTGTCTTTTTAACCACAATTAGATTGAACATCACATCATGCTAGCATCAGCTGCTCTCATATCAAAGCCAAGGTGCAAAAGATGAAATGAAACATGGCGCTGTAATGCTGTTTCCTGGAGTCTAAGCGTTCCTCCAGAGAGACTCTTTAAGTTCCTCTGCTCTGTGAGCAACAGGAAACTCTGCTACAGCTAACAGATGCACAAACTCGTGATATTTGCAGCAACATATTATCTAATGAGTTCACCTCATAGGTATGATATGATCTACGCCAACCAGTCAAAAAGCTGGTGATGTATAGGCACTTAAATCCCATTTTAGTCTATTTAACCACAATTAAATTGAGTGCCACGTCATGGTAGCATCAGTTGCCTTCATACAGAAGCCACAGTGCCAAAGATGAAATGAAACATGGCGCTGTAATGCTAATTGCTTGAGTCTTAACGTCCCTCCAGAGAGACTGTTGTGTTATGTAGAAGTTTCTCTGCTCTGTTAGCAACAGGAACCTCTCTGCTAAAGCTAACAAATGCACAAACTTGTGATTTTTTATTATTTAATGAGTTCACCTCATGCGATCTCTGTCCAACCAATCGAAAAGCAGCGACGTGTAGACGCTTAAATCCCATTTTTGTCTCTTTAACCACAATTAAACATCATGCTAGCATCAGCTGCTCCCACACTGAAGCCGAGGTTCCAGAGACGGAGTGAAACATGGCGCTGTGATGCTGTTTCCTGGAGTCTGACAAACGAGGCCCGGGCTGCGCTCTGCTGTTGGCAGTTCCCTATGAAAGAATGCATCAATCCAATTGCCTTTCTCTACCCGCCTGTCACGCAGCCGCACATTTTCCTTTTCCACTCGCGGCCCGCGCACGGCGAGGAGACGTATAGACAGGAATTACATGTCACGGCGACGCCACAGTTCCCGTCCCGTGTTCCTCACTCGTCTTCTCTAATCCGTCCCCAACACCTCGCCTTGGATCCCTTCCTCACCTTCTCCCTCTGCCTGTCGTCCCCTCTTCAGCCCCCTCGTCTGAGATCAACACCTAGCCGAGTGCAGGTGCAAGGCTGCTGGCAAACTGTCAGCTCGAGTCTGCTTTACTTAAAGGCCCGGACACACGAGGCGCTGCACAGCCGGGCTCCGGCACACGGCGCTTCCACTCTGAGGATTGGTCTCCACACAGCAGCTAGATTACACTCTCACTGTCAACACATGAAGCAGGACGAACAGCCAGTGTGCTAAAGGCTGGAAAACACTGGCTGAGGACACAGAAGCAAAATAACACCAGGAGGAGAAAAAACAAAAGAAAATTGATTCCTTTCTTTGGGCTAAACTTTAAAAACAGAAGCACACGTTGCATCGCTGCTGTAGATGAAGAGACGATCGTGGGGCTGGTGCTGGGGACGCATACAGAAACCCGCCCAGCAGAACCTTATGGGCCGAGCTTCAGTCCTCTCTGGACCCCTTTGCTCCACCAGTGCTGTCAGTACGAAGGTAGAAATGTCTGAATGTAGAATAAAAACAGAGGACTGTTTTGTGGAAGATGTAGATGCAGTCGGTAGATGTTTTTTACATTCTGTGATCTTTTAACGTTCTCCATCCATTTAAATTTGAACCAAATAACAAACATAAAAGGCCGACAGCAACGACACGTGGACTTTTGGTGGAATCAGACGGAGAAGGAAAGTCCGTTAAGATGCAGCAGATTTATGAGACAAACGTAGACGCAACGTGGATCCATGAGGGTTTTGAAATAACCTACGAAGCAACTGTTGATATTTAATACAAACTAATCCTGTTATAATAGGTCCAATCTTGAATTACTTGTAGTTTTATCAGTGAATACTCGTTTCAGATCAAACAGTACTTTCTGCTCCATTCATTTCAGAGCTGCAGTTACTCTGCAGATTAAATTATACAGAACCTACGATGGTCTTCCTGCACACAGAATGCAAACTACCAGCTCTTCCTAATATGTAAACCAGCTGCAACATAAAATACTATTTCAGCATTTATGCATTATGCAGGACAACACAAGTGTTTTTGGAGGGAACCTTTTCTGGTGATGCTTCAAATCCATTTTACTGCTAATACTTCCTCTGTAAACTTGTAAACACTGAATCTGAATACTTCCACCCTCGCTATATATTTCTTTGGAGGTAAATGCTTGTATTTTTAAATCAAGATTAAAGAGGAAAAAAAAACCCTGAAAAAACAGTAAGAAACTGACAGTAAGGATGACAACAGTGGAATAATATAACAAAAGAACAATATAATAATAAATAAAAATAAACAACAGCGAATACATATAAAACAATGATATTTGTAGTGGATTTAAATGCAGTAAAATGATATAATTTTACAATCACATGCTGTAAAAGAACAAATTACTCTTTATATTTGTGTACTTCCTGATGAGGACAGTATGAACAATCTCTTTTTTTGCTGTCAACGTGCAAATTAATATTTTTTTTCTAGTAATTTTGCTAAAAACCTGTAATTTAACAAAACAGGGAAATTTTTCTTTTTACCTTTTAAATCCTTAACATACTGAATTTTCCCAAATGTCTCCAATACGACAAAATTTTCTGATTTAAATACAGAAATGTTCAAACAAAACACAAAGAACAAATTCTCATCTACAAAAATAAAGACTTTTGACATTTTCTTGTTTAGTTTTTTTGTAATTATGCAGATTATTATTTTTTCTTTGATCTTACTGAAACAAAACAATGAAAATCTGTCCAATCACAGTTAGAAAGTGTTGATTTTGTGCACTGTGTTCTTATGCGTTTACCGTGCGGTGGAATAAGTTCGTATCGCGCCAGCACGACCCCACAGATCACTTTACAGTCACACACAATGAGAACGACCCTTTTTTCCTCGAATAGACTCAACAGATAAGATGTAAAATTAAGATTAACGCCGACTGACTGAAAATTAAACTACTGGAAAAAAAAAAGAAAAGATTAAAGATATCCTGATATCACGTTAAAACACCGGCGTGAGAAGTCCTGTAGGTCTGATAAACGAGTCCCTGCGTGGACACACATGGGTCGACCTCCAGAGCTGTGAACACGGCGCTGGTGTCGGTCTGCACGGCCCGGGGTCATCTGACAGCTCCAAACAAGACTCTCATTAACACCAGGCCATTAAAAGCACCTGCTGGCAGCATGTGTGTGTGTGTGTGTGTGTGTGTGTGTGTGTGTTTGCGACTCTTGGACTTGAGGTTCAGGTTGACATTGAGCGGAGAAGACAAGTGTCAGTTTGGTCTTCAGCCACGAATCCCATCAGACAGCAGAAAGCACTCAGAGAGGCCTGTGATGTAAGGTGTTAAAGGTTGATGGAGGAGGGGAGACGTTTTATAGCGGCGGCGGCGGTTGTTTAATCCATCAGTTTAACGCCGTGATGCAGTGTTTCCGTGTACGTCTGGCAGATAGCGATACTTTGCAGCGTCTCGCCGCATAAAACAGTAAATCTCGCCGCATGTACGAATAAATTCTGAGCTCAGAGCAGCTAAAACCTCTCGCTGGTGGTTTTTTTTCTTCCCCACATTGATAAATAAAATCTTCCTGCCATCAAGCTGGTGTGGAGCTCTGTAAAGTGTGCGGTTACTGAGAAAGAGGAGAGTGGAGACGGTGGAAGAAAATAACTGAACTGAAGTAAAACGACGACTTTGATGAAAAAAAAAAAAAGATTAGTGGAGAAGAAGAGAGTTCACAGAAAAAAGAGACCAACAGAAGCATCAGCGTCCTCAGTTATACACTGTCTACTCATGCTCTTATATTGTTTTAACAATCGATGAAAAGCACAAAATAAATAATCTCTCGTGTAAATATCAGTGCGCTGACCTCGGGGAGTTCCTCAGCAGCCTTCACGTGGCTGAACAGAACCAGAAAATTAATACAATGAGTCACAGAACAAACCAAATCCCAGATTATGCACAGCTATCGATGCATTTACACAGCGTCCTATTGACTGACTTCAACGTTTCTGTGTTCGTCTGTATCGATGTGGCATTTACCCGACACCTAATTCAAGGATCAGAGTCCGATAACGGCGCTCCGAGGCCTTGGTTACGCTGCCATGCATGAACACAGGAGCAGAAAGACACACCGAGCACCGTGGGCGGCGGATGGAGCGCAGGCTATCTGGAGAACTTAGAACTTCTCACTGTGTTTATGGATCACCACCAAAGAAAACACGTAGCTGCACATCAGAATAAAGTCCAGCAGCAGCTCCTAATGATGAACATAAAGGTGTGAATCTCCTCCAACAGTCTCTCCTCATAACCTTTAACCAACCACATGCCTGCAGACTGCATGAAACCTGTGGTCACAGATGATGGGCTGCTGCTAAACGGGTGAACTGTTGTAAAATGAGTAGATGAAGAAGTGACATGAAGGCATGAATTAGCCCTCGTACTACCGTCTGGTCTGCTCGGACGACTCTGGTCCTTATATTTGCAGTAAATTGGCGTCTATGCATTCTGTGCATGAACACCACGGCCTGTGCAGTAACGACTTCTGAGCTGCATGTCTGTAATGAGTCTGTGCAGATTCCTGCCGACAAATAATGAATTTTATGTCACCTGAACCCAAGTGAATCCTCGTGTACGCACAAAGTATCACACTGAATTAGGAGTTTCTCTTATTTTCCAGGATAAAATCGTAATTTTCGGACTATTGAGGACCTGAATAGAAGCTCCACCCACTGACTTTAAACAGAAAACCAGGTGTG
>NW_007578595.1:85014-87248 GCF_000690725.1 Stegastes partitus
GTCGCTGCCAGGGTTTGCTCGAAATTGTATAATTTATCACACCTAATTAATTATAGTCCAACACTGAGAAGAGTTATCCTTGTCGCTCAATCGGCTCCCCACTCTGCCTCCTTCTGTCAGACGACAGGAGGAAAGACCCAGATAAACTCCCAGAGCCTGAAAACACCACGGCTTTTTTTTGAAGTCTCCCTCTCTTCTCAGGCTGATTCGCCATGCCTGTTTATTCGGCTTCACATTACCATTTAAATAAAGAGGCTAGCTAAATGACCACTGGTAGAACATAAAAAGAGAAATTAAATTGTTTTTCTTTCTCATGGCACTTTATTCTTTTCTCTTTCTAGCTCAAGCTCCTCATCATTTTTAATTTGTTTAGTCTGGGGGGGATGGTTGATAAAAAATAAAAATATGCAGAAGAATCCAAATGCAAAACGAACAATTCATCTTTGATTACAAGGCAAATCTAATCTCTTTAATGGACAACAATGACTCACAAAGCTAAGCGGACTTGAAACAACTCAGGTATGTTAATTTCTTGATCCTGATAATCTGAACCAAGAACAAACAAGAAAATGACTCGAACAACCACTGGGCACAAAGTTTGTTTCAAAACAGACCTCGTGATGATAAAAGGGGATGTTGTGAAACGATGGAGGAAGTACAAGAGAGGAAATGGGAAGGCCTCTGAGGCCTGCACTGTATGTAGGAGCTGTGTTTTAAGGCAGTCGACACACGTTCTTAGTGTCTGTTTCTGTAACTAGTGTTTAGAAGATGTGCAGGAAACGCTTTAAAGAAAACATTATTATAAAACTGTAACAGGGATCAGCCACAACATTAAAACCACCTGCTGAACATTGTGCTGCTAAAACAAACACCGTGAACTCGTGGTCGTGTTCCTGAGCTGCTATTGAGGTGGTTTTGCAGTGTTATGGGGCTTATTGTCGGGCGGCTGTGGCTCAGGTGGTTGTCCTCTAATCGCAAGGTTGCTGGTTCAACCCCTGCCCCTCAACAGTCCAAGTGCCCTTAGGCAAGACACTGAACCTGAAGTTGCTCCTGATGGCAGGCAGCACCTTGCATGGCAGCTCTGTCACCGTTGGTGTATGAATGGGTGAATGAGAAACACACAGTAAAGCGATTTGAGCACCACAAAGGTAGAAAAGCGCTTTATCAGTCCAGACCAGTTACCGTTGTTTAGGTGGGTGTGAAGTTACTTCCACAGGATACCAGGATGTAAGATTTCCTAACAGAACACTGCATGTTAATAAACCAATCAGCGGTCAGAGGGTTTAATGTTGTGTGTAAAGTCACTGTCTCGTAACTCCAACAGCTTCACGGCGCCCAAAATCCAGCTACGCGTCTAATTCCTGTCGCCACATCCTTTACATTTTCCCTACACTAGTAAACACTGACACACAACATCCCATAATGCCACCAGACCTCTCATAGTCTTAAAGCACACGGCTGAGGTAGTGTTCAGATGAGAAGCATGAACGTGTGATGAGGTTTCGCTGCTCTCTGTAGATGTTGACATGAACACAGTTGAAGATCTGCGGCTCGCATGAGGAGCAAGAACACGCCGTCGACGTCTCACGGCCGTCGTCAAGGAGGTGAGCAGATTGTATTGGACACAGATTGATTGCCCTTGAAATCCGACAAAATTGCTTCGCTTGTAACAAGCTTTATTTACTACATTAAATTATCATTAAAATGCTATTAGCGCAATTAGTTGATTTCCATTTTAAACAACACATCTATGGCGACAGAGGCAGAGGAAGGAGGGAGAGGAGGAGGACAGCGGAGGAGAGAGAGGAGTCAAAGTTACAAGAGAAAGGAGGTGGAAGGAGAGAAGAAAAGAGGATGTGTGAGGAGAGGAGAGGTGAGCCGGGGAGGCGGCGGCGGCGGGAGATGAATATTAAGCAGTTGTAGTGATTAGGGTGGTGCTGCAGAGTGGCACTGTGACAGTGACATTGGCTGCCATTGGCAGTCGCTGCCACGCTGATCCAATGGAACCGGCTTCATTTGGGCCGTAATTAGCTTAAATGTTCAGAGAATGAAAAATTCATCATCGCTTTGAATCTTGTTAATTGGGGGAGCCATCTGCATTAATAGAGGCCATTTGGATGCTCTGTGTTTAAGTATGCATGTGTGTGTGTGTGTTCACAGGTATGTATGCATGTGTGTGTGTGTGTGTGTGTGTGTTCACAGGTATGTATGCATGTGTGTGTGTGTGTGTGTGT
>NW_007578595.1:87407-123787 GCF_000690725.1 Stegastes partitus
GTGTGTGTGTGTGTGTTCACAGGTATCTATGCATGTGTGTGTGTGTGTGTGTTCACAGGTATGTATGCGTGTGTGTGTGTGTGTGTGTGTGTGTTCACAGGTATGTATGCATGTGTGTGTGTGTTTGGGCTTAAAGAGCACAGTTTTGCATGCGCTCGCCGGCGGGGCTGACGGACTGCAAACTTTACTAGTTTTTATCGTCGAAGCAGCAAAATAAGCTCCTTAGAAACGATAAGGACCTGCGAACGCTGCTGGCAGCGGAGAGGAATTTAACAGCTACAGTCGAGACTCACCAGCATATCTTATCGTACAGTTAAGTGACATTTGAACACGCAGCTGGATGAGGGTTTGGGTGGTACCTCGTCACCAGAATTAATCAGTGGCAGCTTATTGTCTGTTAACCCTGCAGTCACTCCTCAGATAAACACAGCAGCAGAGAGAGAGAGAGAGAGAGAGAGATGGGAATATAAGGAGAGATAATGTAATGAACGCACTTCCTGCATATTTCACTTGCAGCTCGGTTGCTGTAAATAAACGCAGATAATGTGAAACTGCTTTAGATGGAAAAACAAAAACAAATCTCGCAGAAATTAGGCAATCGAGTTCTCCACCTACAGTCACGCGAACAGCGCAAATGAGATTCAATTAGAAAAGTATAAGCTCGACTCTTTTGTTGCTTTCTAATTGTTTTCCATAATGAGAAAGCTCTGCCTGCCTTTAGGGGAGAAATATTGCAGGGTAAGCAAAAACAAGTCTGCCGGCTTCAAACGGAGTCGGAGTCTGTGAGTCGCATCAGACGGCGACGGACAAACCGAAGAAAACGTTTCCCACGAGCAGAACAGGCCGGTTATCAATACTGGGAGTGATGTTTGGTGTTTCGCCTGTAATTCAAACTGTTCTGCTGATTTAATTACATGCATGCTGGTGCTGTGATAAAGAGAACACCAGCTGTATGCTATTAAAATAAAAAAAAATAATAATAATAATAAATTTTTGACTGGAATTTTTTTTAACAGTTTTACAAAATTTCCCAGTTTTGTTAAATTACACATCATGTTGAAAAGGCAGAAAAAATTATATTAACCACTACTTTTTTTACGATATTTATATCAGCAAAAAAATTAATTATTTTACAGATATTTGTTATTTCATTGTATTGATGAACAATTATTTTACTGATTGTCCCTGTTTTTGTTTAATTACTTATATCTCACAATATCACAGAAAAAAAATATTAATTTAAACGTTGACTGTCAAAAAACAACAACAACAACAAAAAAACGATAACTGCAAAAAAAGTCCACTACAAATAATAAATAGTTCTTTTACAGTGTATGATCCAAACATTGCACTGTTTTTAAATAACAAAAAAATATTGAAATTTTTAAGATTGAACATTAGAAACTATGTTTTAGCTGGTATTTTACTGATCTGCCCTGTTTTTTTGTTTTTAGTTTACAGATAATAGCTTTTAAAAATCACAGACAAAAATGATTAGTTGACAGATTTACTGTTAAATAAACAACAACAACAACAACAAAAAATAGTCCAAAACTAATGTCCATGTTGAAAATCTGTATTTTTACAAACAGTAATTCTCTCTTGTCTGTAAAATTCTGCTGATTTACTGTATTTCAATGAGCCATTTTTAAAATATATACATATATTTTACAGATATTTGTGTCTATTTTCACAATTTTTTGCTTTACATTTTTTAAATATCTGGTATTTTACCATTTTTTAACTTTCCTGCCAGATTTTCTCTTTATTTATTCGTTTGTTTTTGATAGTGTGGTTTTACTGCCGTTCCTTGTGTCTGTCGGAGCTGCAAAGATTAACAGCAGCGGCGCCGCTGGTCAGTCGCTGCTGCAAGCAATAAGAAATCAAGACTAATGTCCGTTTACTTCCTGGTGTCGAGGCTGCAGTCAGACCACAGTGACAGCGAACAACAGAGAGGCGGCGTGGAGAGACTGAAAAGCCTGTAATCAAGTCCTGAGTGTCGGGTTTTAGTTGGTGGCCGGTGTGCCATTAAGTTTAGTTCAGCCTGAGTGGCTGCGCTATATGGAGTGTGTTTCATATTCAGTAATAAAACATGCCACTGTGTCCTTCCTCTAAACCTGTGTGTGTGTGTGTGTGTGTGTGTGTGATGCTGGAAACATCAAATCTCGTTACACTGAGGTAACATGCAGTCTGCACCCTCAGTGAACTTCCCCTCCAACAGAAGGCAACAGAGGAGGTTATATTTTCCATTCAGAACCTAACGGTGTCATAAAGAGAATGCATTATGGACACGTATTATGCGGCGCTGCTGTGTGCACCATGTCTGCATGAAATGCAAAAAGGCGAACAAGATGAATCAGACAATGTTCCAAGAAGCTCCATAAAAGCGCTGAAATGACCATATTCATTAGGCTGTGTGTGACATAAATACAATATGTCTCCCTCTATACTGCAGTGTGTGAGGAGGACACCGTGTTTATGCGACAGGCTGCAGAGCCCAGCCCAGTCTGGACCAGCTCAGCCCAGCCCAGCTCGACCCAGCCGGCACTAATCCATCATCACCACCACTGAATCATCGCGCTGCCAATAAAGGCAGGCGGCAATACATTACAGACATGTGGCAGGCTTTAGCGATAATGACATTGAGAAGTCCCCTTGGGCTGCAGGAAAAGCCTGGGCGCACGACACACTTGCTTACAGAGGCAATAATATATGGAAATGCATCAGCGGGCAAGACAAGGGAGAGGAATAAGGAGATGAGGGAGCGAGTGGAGCTCAGTGTGTTCAGAGGAAGAGCGAGGAAACGGCCTTCAGCGGCCACTTGGTATCAGTTTCCAACGTGGATCATCCAAATCCAACATCCAGTGATGAGGCTCATTTTAGATTCAAGCCTCTGCAAACACGCCATCTTACAAGATATCTGATATGTCAACATCCCATTTTCTGTCTTATCTTGCTCTCACGCTGCTCAGCTGATACTACAATACGGTGTGGACATGGGACATGTTAGATACAGCGCTGCCAATCATCGGCCTGCTGGGTGGCGCAGAGGAAGGCCAGCAGCAGGAGAACCGACGAATACGGTCCGATTAGCCGCGGTCGCCGCCGTCCTGTTATCTGCTGGCTGACACCGAGAACAATCTGCCGCTAAGCCGCCGCCTCCGCTGCAGACGCACAACATGCAGCCGCAAACAAACGGCCAAACTTAAAATGTGCGGTCGAAGCAGGTGTAGAGGTGAAGGGAGGCGAAGACACAAGCCGACAGCAGAAACAACACGGCAGCTCCGTCTGTCCGGAAATCTGTCCGTCGTTACGGCGTCAGACACTCGGGTTGCAAAAATAAATCTCTGCTATTGTGTGACAAACTCTAATTTTACTTTCTGCATTTAAATTAAAAGCTTACTGGGTTGCGGCGTGCTGAGAAATGTGCATTAGCCTCGGGGTCATTAAGGTTTTATGAAACCCGTTCAGCGCGTGCGGCCGCCAATTTGAAAATAAAAACTCTTCTGACATCAGTTAAGTGGGATTCCAGTGTAAAAATAACACCTTTAAGGCTTGAAGTGGGCTCACGCTTCAGGTTATTGGACAGATTTAATCCTGATTTTAAAAAACACACAGATTGAGATGGAAAGAGCATCTGTGAAAATGAAGTTCACTTAGAACAGCTCTGACTTCTGAACATTTGTTATACGGCCACGCCGATTGGTCACCGAAGCGCCGGAAAATTTGATTGAAAATGTTGGTGTGAGCCTCGGATTGTTCTGGAGTATCTCTGTTGAAGCTCAAACATGGATGTAATAAAAATAAAAGTTGTTTTGTTGGTGACAGATGATAGCTGATCTCCAAAGTCAGAGACACGAATCCTTTGGGTTTCCAACACATGGCATGTCTACAACAGAACGGACGTCATGAAACGTTTCCACCTTCTGGGAGTTGATGATGTCGTCGATGTTGCTGGTGGAAAGTTGTCCCAGTCTTCTGGAAGGGTTGGGTGAAGTTGGCAGACATTTTGGGGCGACACAGTCGTGTTGGTGGACATCCAGAGCGTCCCACAGATGCTGGATGGACAACCTCTAGAGAATTTACAAGTCATGGTGGGATCCTAACATGTTCTGCAGACACGAGGATGGTCTTGTTCAAACATCAGGTGGTGGCAGCAGATGAACTGGATAAGACGGGTGTGAGAGGATTTCAGCTCGATGTCGCTGGACATTGCCTTTTGGTGTTCTCTGTCCATCATCTTCGCCTTCATGAGGGACTTCCTGCACACCACCAAACACCATGTGGTCCATCTGCTTTGTCCAGCTGATAAACTGGATTCAGTGGTGAACAGGATCGTCCTCCATCTTGGTAGCGTCCATTGAACATGAGAGGTTTCCAACTGAAGCCGATTGTGATCTACTGTTAGATCAAGGCCTCTGTTTGGGTCAACAACAGTGAAACCGGCTTCCTGATTCCTCACAACCTGAGTAGACATTCTCTGGTTGCTCGAGATGGCTGAGCTGTGGATCTTCTGTTGGGTGGTGACGTAGTCGGCGAACATGCGGGAGGTGGTCTCTCGTCTCGTATGAGAAAATTTTCCTGGACGACAAACGGTGGAGTTGCTGACATTCAAGAGCCTGGCTACGACCTGAACCACACCAGCATCCAGCAGCATGGTCTTGTCATGCTTTGTTCATCTGTGAATGAAGCTGGAGTTTCAGGGTGGCCTTTCACGGTCACACTATCTGATCATTGTCCTTTAACGCCACACTGGAGAAAGGTGTGGTTAGATGGTCAGTGGTTAGAGAAGGTGACCAGTCCAACAGTTACATTCTTTTTTCCTGCACATTTTAACCACTTTCTAAACACAACAACAGGATTTGGGAGGAAGAACATTTGCATGCTGCGTTTTATAAAGTGGTCGCTGAGATGTTTTAGTGGTGAAGCAGCAAACTGACCAACATCAGCATCCACAGACTGCTAACATCAAACACAGACTCCCCACATAGAACACAGAACTGCTCGGCGCTCTGAGCTTCTTGCGTCCGATGTGAGTCTCATGCAGTTTGTTTGAAAACCCACGAGGCAGAAAACGACAAAGAAAAAAAGACGAGAGGTTTGCGCTGATAGAATAAAAGTCTCGATTTATTTCTGTTTATCTATACATTAAACAGGTGTTCCTGAATGCAGCAAGAGAAAAACACAGAACAGGATGCTAAGCGTCAAAGAGTTGCTCGCATAGCAGAGGTGTGGCCGGTTTAGCAAAGACATGTACACTCTCTATCGCATATACTTATAACATTTTCTGTAAATGTAGGGTTGCCTCTGCGAGGCTAAAGTAGGGTGAGGGAGTGTTTACTGCAATAGTCTTGAAGTTCTTTTCACATTATCATACCAACTGGAAAATAATCCATACAGTAATAACCCTGTCTTCCCCTAATGATCACTGCAATGCATTTATAACTAGTACAGACAGGTAGGTACCCAAGCAGCCCTGTATAGCTCAGTTTAATTCAACTCAGTGAAAACGTAGTTCTGTATGGATTTGTCATGTCGCCGTTTTGTCCCCTTTCGATTCAATCTCAAGGCTGTGCAGACACATTCAACTCTCTATCTCCGTAGTTGGTCCTCCACCCCGACAGTGATGTGGTACCAGGTTAGTAACTCAACACCTGCATAGGAATTCAATTACACACAAAGCTCCCTGGGTCAATTCCCTGGACCAGAGCAAAGCTTACAGTCGGACCGTCGTAAAAACGGTCCAACGAATGGCTTAAGTGCTTCCATAAAACCAACCGCTGTGTATTTCAAACACACACTACTCACAGTAGAGAGGCGCCAGCACATTTCATGTTCAAAAAAACATGGTTGGAGTTTAAAAAAAACAACAAATAAACTAAACAAATACATACATACTGAAAGGTAGACCAACCCGCCCCTTCAAGAAAAGAAAAGAAAGAAAACAACATACTTCAAACACTTTGGCGCAGAAAAGATTCCATTGGTGTGAACAGGGTGAAAGAAAATATAATGCACTTTTAGTATACTTAAGCCAAGCTCACAGTAATCAATCATGAAACGAATTGCTACACTAAATTCATCATCTTAACACTGATAATTACATCGTTTAGGTGACACTGAGGGACGAAGCGATACAACTGGGGGGTCACGGATGGAAGCGGCAACGAGATCGAATCGATCGTACCAGCTGACATGCAGGAAACTCCACAAAGAAGTCTTCGTGGATGCACTCAGCGATCTCAGTTTCCTTTGTTTTTGTTTTTTTTTAACACATTCCCAGGATCGCTTCTGAACTACCAATGGAATCCCTCCTCTAGAACCCGACTCGAACAGAACGTGGCTTTGCCGAGGACCTCTTCTACCGCGGTAGCACGCCGCCCCGGCCCCAGACGAGAGTTCCTGCGCGACAGTCTGGCGTGCAAGCCAGTGAACAGTGGCATCCTTTGAATCGAACTGAGCTGATAGTCGTGTACTATATCTATAGCTGTAACCTGATCTAACCAGTAAAAATGCATATTTCTGAAAATACAACTGCAACAATGTAAGTCGAGAGACAACGGATGCATCCATTTAAAATCAGCAACTTCTGAGGTACTTCTGAAACTCACAGCTGAGGATATAATCACTATCTACAATATTTGGATGGATAGCATATAGGTCGATACAGTAATAGCAGGGTTAGCGGTTTTCGCGAGAAGATATTTTGGCTTAGAATTTTGATTAGCTGAGGGGGGATAGTGGCGGTTGGTTGACACACCTGAATAAAACATAGCTGTAATGACGATAAAAACATAGAAAAACAGCACCATTTGAGGTCCGATAGATCAGTTTTTGAACTGTTTGCTGGTAGCACCGTCAACCAGTAAAAATCTCAGAATGCAATACAGAGACAGAACACAACCACTGATCAACTGCACGACATAGCAAAGAGCGAAGATATATATTCAGAGACGACCCCCTCACACACAGACACCCCCGTTACAGCAGCATCTTTAAGCAGGTAATAAAACTGATTTCTCCTAAGAATGATATTCGTGTACTGAGGTGTTTTACAAGTTTTATATGCTGTACATGTTGAGAGTAACCATTTTGTATAGAGTTTTTTTTTGTTTTTTTTTTTGTCTTTTTCTAAATCTTTTTAATATACACACATAGTTTACAGTCACTGACAAACACCAGAGTAACAATGAGGTAGGACGGTGAAGTTAGATGAAGTAGAACCGGTTTGTGGATTGTATACAAAGTTACTGATACCTTTTAATAAAAATAGAGGCCTAACAATGTGTTCCTCCCGTTTCTCTGATCTTGAAGTAAGCCTGACGTTGTATCTGAGGCTCAAACAGTTATGTGTTTTGTGTACGTTTAACTTCTGAGAACTGCGAGATGGAGCCACTTATCTTGTTCCACACAGTGAAGTTAAAAATGGATCTGTGTTGTTTTTTTTTTCTTTCTCCTCCTTCCCCACCAATCAAACTGTCAGAAAGCAAACATAAAGCTCCTGAAGCTCTGACAGGGTGTTCGCAACCAGAAAAAAAAAAAAAACACCACCACGCGGAGGAGAAGATTCGCCATTATCTCGATACGTGTGCATTTCTAAAAAAACTCTAGTCAGGAGAGCAAGGAACCAGAGGTGGCATAGGAAGAGGATCACAGAGCCAGCCAGGTTGTGTTTCCTGCCTATCGCTACTGAAGTGTGACAGTGAGAGCACTGGAAGGATCTGGTGTTGCGTTGCAGGGCCAAACTAGCCTATATCGTCCACTAATGGCCCTGCGCTGGTTATGTAATGGTAATAATAATATGCCGCTAAAACCCGAAACGCCTCTCCGCAAGTGACTCGGTACATTTGATAGAGATCGGCAGATTAAGCCAAATCTGGGTTAAAAACATACAGTACTTCCATACAGCTTTCATCCACAGAAGATTCTTTTTTTTTTTTTTTTTTTTGTCGTTAAAGGATTAGGCTAAACCGCGCTCCAGGAAAAACCAGCCTTTTGAAAAAACAGGTTTCAGACGACGTGATAGCTCCATAAAACGCTCCTTCTGTAAGCATCGTTTTAACCACACCCCCTTTTGGCATCGAACAACAAAGAAACAAAACACAAACACAACACGCGACAAACGGTGTCAAGAGTTTTCAGCAAGGTTGCTTTGCACAGCAGAAATCTTTTCTTTAAAAAAAAAAAAAAAAAAAAAAAAAGAAAAAAAAAATCGCATGAGTTTTCAAATACAGCCCAGCGCACGTAAACCTCACATGTTGCTTTGTACAGGAAGAAACGAAACAGGAAAGGAAAGGACGCTGGAAAAAGGGAACTGATTTAAAAGGAAACACCCACCCAAAAATATATATATATATATCAATAACACGCCACCGTTCAGGTGACTTAAGATTCACTAAGCTCCATTACCGTGGCATGGGCCATTGGTTTTTTTTTGTTTTGTTTTGTGCAAACCCCGCTGATTCCTCAGTCAGCATCCCCCTTCTTTAGCTTGATCTCAGCATTCAATACTTTGGCTTACAGTTACCACTCATTTGTAAAAATACACAATTATGCCTATATAAGTCATATTTATACATAACCAGCATATTGACACATTAAGTTAAAGCACATATTCCAGTCAGCTTGCACATTTCATTGGTAAAAGTCTTAAAATTGGTTGATTTTGCGCAGAAGAAGTCGTCTGTCGCTTGTCAATTCGCCAAATAATCCGTCTATTGTTCAGGAGGCTGCAGCGGAATTGTAGGATTCCAGTTTCAACATAACTTATGGAAAAAAAATGGTTAAACCGTCGATTAAATCGTCTTAAACTAAACCTATCGAGCTTGTTGTGGAGCGTTGGCATGTCAGGGGCACGTCTGACCGACAAAACGAAACTAGATCCCACAACTCATTCTTGCCGTAACAAACAACAAACCAAAAATGTTCTAAGGTGCTTCATGAGAATACAATGATTGTTAGGCCTTAAATCTATAAACACATTTAAAAAAAAAAAAAAAGGACAAATACCACAAATACATTTCTTTAAGTTTGAAGAAATCGCCCAGAAGTTTAAAGTGCATTCAATGTAAATGATTTGTGTTGATCTAACTACTGCATCTCAACTGTCAGAGCGCAACGGTTTAACATCTTACTATGGCAGATCCGCAGATCCTAAGTGAGGTTTTCGTTAAATATCACATGTTGTGAATGTAATGTATGGGTTCTGTTAAAAAAATTAAAATAAATCCGATGTTAAGGAAAGCCTCGCCTCTCTTGTTCCACAGAGATCACTTTGGCTAAGCGGAGGGGAGGGGATACGTTTTCATCTGCTCGTAGACGCCACTGGTCTACGTCTGGATACAACATCAAGCTTAAAGCCAACAATTCATATGAAAAAAAATAATATATATATATATATAAATGTAAAAAGAAACACATGAAGTCGACAGGTTAACGTGGAATTACAACATCAATTAGCTAAACCGAAAACTGAAACCAGAACCGTTAAACTGTAACATGACGACAAATTGAAATATCCATGTTTCGGTGGAAAAATAAAAAGATGTGATTTATGTACACTAAAATATCTCCAAAACATAAAAGTAGCTTAAGAAAAGGCTGATCTGAACTTTTTGAAATAACAAAAAAAACAACAAGATGGACAAAAAAAGAAGAAAGAAACCGAGAGACGGACGAGGATCTAAGAGGAGTCTGGCTTGATGGGCAGCTCTGCAGCAGATTCACAGTTAGCCACAGCTAGGTCACAGTTGAGATTTCAATCTGCAGCGTTTAGTTCCAGCCTGCAGACAGCCACACAAACCATTTTGGGTCAAAACAATATAACAACGGGAGAGAAAGGAAGGAAAAAAATCATGAAAAAACATACAAGAAACAGAGGAAATCTTAAAAAGTTCTGATGGCATAGCTCAGAGGAAATTGTCACCGGAGCAACCTTACTTTGTTCCCCAGCGATGTGGCTTTAAACAAGAGGGGGTTATTACAGGGTTCAGCAGGGCCAGACAGCTTCAACAGCACAATAGTGTTCCAGACAGCTTTACCCACAGCTAACACTGCCTCCACAAGAAGATGACCTGGAGCGTGCAGAGCTGTGCCCTGATTCTCATCCCGGCAGTAGTCCGGCTCAGCTCAGCCTAATGGTGTGAACCGCACAGAAAATAGTACCTGGCCACCGCTTACATTCTCACAGCAAAGTGCAGGTGAAGCTTCATCACTTCAGCTTGCTATATATTTACAATCACAGCTTACTAGAAAACCCAGGAGCGTTACCAGTCCCTGGTGATTGCCAAATCCATTTAAGGCCTTTCTTGGCATCGACGTGCCCGTACCTCCACCTCCACCACCACCTCCACCACTCAACAGTCAAGTTTTCTGAAAGTGACATGTATGATTAAGAGCAACACACGGACATCCCATCCAAAGCTTTCTTGTGCTCTCTCAATGATGGCAAACGTTCGTAACTTAAAGGTCAACATAAAAAAAACAAAACAAATACAGCACTCTGTAGACTCGACACCAGAGTCGTCCTGCCCGTTAAATCTCTATAAGCCCTCTTTTTAATAAAGTGAGGTGTTGTGATTAACCTACAGTTAAGGGGGCGCACACACTCATAATTAATCTCTTGGAGCAACAGAATCTCTGCTGCAAAATTAAATATGGCTGTTACTAATTAAGACTTGTGCATTTGAGACCCTCGTGTCCCGTTCTATGCAATAAGTACCAACAGCAAACACTGGGATCCCCGGCAGCTATCGGGTGAAACAGTCGACCGCTCTCTCTAACAGCTAACAGCATCTTTAAAAGACTTCACCTGGGGAACTGCTTTTTTTTTTTTAAGAAACTTTGTAAAAGTTCAAGGACTCAAAATTATGTTCTGACACAGAACAATAAATTAATTTAACAATCACATCTAATTTTCATCGTTTGACACATATGCACACACCTCAACGATCTCGGTACCAACGCCGCTGTAAAGCTTATAAAAACACACACACCAGCTCACACCAAACGAGTTCACATGTGGTCTAAATCTGTAACTGGTGGGTAAAGCTGTCTGCGAGCCAATTAGAAAACTGGGAGAAACGAGACGGTCGCTCTACGGGGAGGTGGGACGGGGCCCGTTTGTTTTAACCTAAGAACCAAATCCGATGTGTAAGAAATGGGACCGCTTCTGAAGCGGAGACAGCATCCCCCAAACGCCCACATCGAGTCCCCTCGACGTCCTGCAGACCACGCGGGGGGGCAGAAGGCGCTGGCGTGACGGTTGATCATTATATGCCATCGTAGGTGAAGTTCTCCATCTTGACTGTCTGTCTGATGAGCAGCTTGGACTCCCGCCGCTCCTCGTTCTTGATGGACTTGTTGATGTCCATTATCTTTTCACAAATGTATTTGTTCACTTTGGACAATCTCTGCGTAATCTCTGCACTGTCGGCCGTCTCTTGAGACACTCTGTCGTAGAGACACTCTGGGGAAGGAGTGTGAGGAGTCATCACATTAAAAGCTGCTCGTCTTGTCTGATGTACATTAAATGGATTTTTACAGATGAAACAGAGCGTCAGTGTCTTATTTTTGTATCTGATGTTTTCCAGCTTGACTCAACTTAAGCTGAATTCATCTCTTATGGTACGTGTCCACCGGAGCGTTTTAGATCGTGCTGCTTCCCAACATTGGAATTAACGAGGGCGTCACCTTTCTACAGGCTGCACCTGATTGGACGACGCTTCGCTCTCTGCTCTGGGATTTCAAACCGTGTTAACGTGACGGCTGGCTCGGAAACGTTTTGGTGAGAAACAAACTCCTAAATCTCTCCTCGGGTAGTTTAATTCGATGCACCTTATTTGCAGCAAGTAGCCTCAAGTTTATGCAAATGAGGAGCGGGAATCGCAAAACTTTGTCGCTGAAAACGCAAAGAGGCGCTACCAGAATGCACTGCAGGCCGCTTCACACAGACACTGAATGGGAAGTGTTCCAGTGATGATCTACAGGTGTGTTTTTAGACCGCGCTGCTTCCTGACTCTGATCGACAGGTGCCATCCAACAAACATCTGATTGGATGAACGCTTTAGTCAAAGGCTGCCTCCTCCAGGATTTAAACCTGGAAAAAACATGTCAGCTGGTTTGGAAATGTTCTCATTTATTAAGAAAACGGTTCACCAAAGTGAAACCGATCGAGGAGAGAAATGAGCTGCTGGATCCGTCTTTAGTTTAGATCAGTTTAGTTTACACGTTGGTTCTGAAGATTCCAGACGCGTCGGATCGAACTCGACGCTCCTCATTTGCATAAACTCGCCTTGACGTCAACTTTATGCAAATAAGCAGCAGGCGATGCAACGCCACGTCTCTAGAAATGCAACACGGCGCTACCAGAACGCATCTCGCTGACGGGACGGATCCTGTGGACACGTACCATCACACAGTCCTGATTACACTCAACATGTGACCTTACCTCTGACTATTTTGAGCTTGCTGGGCGACAGCGGAGGTTTGGGCAGGGCGTCTTTCTTCTTTTTGGTGGCCACTCCGGTGACACTGCGGTTTTTGAGGGTTTCTGTGCCCCAGATCATGACGGCTAAGTTCTTTGTGAACTTGGAGTCTCCCTGGGTCCGCTGCAGCTGGTGCCACTTCTCCTCTTCCACCCAGATCCCACCGCCAAGGTGGACCTGCAGGGACCACAGATTCACAGCCAAAGATTATTGAAGCACATCGGCCTGTCATTAAAGCTCTACTTCACCCCATGTTGTTAGTATCGGTACTGAAGGATGGCAGCGTTTGAAGAGAAGCTGCATTTCCTTACATTTTCCTCATTGCAAACCTTTTTTTTTTCGCCCTTTTCTAAACACACTGCAGCTTTCATGTTGACAAAACGAGAAGGATGACCGATTGTGCATCGACTGTCAACATAGCATGCCTAAAAAAATAATAATAATGAAATAAACCAAATCGGCGTTATTTTGCTGGCCTGGCCGACAGTCAGGGCGAGCCTTCAGACACCCTAAACCCTCCCTGTAGACGCTGTGTTAAACTTAACACTTAGAAAACCAACACAACCAGAAGACAGAGCATCTCGCCGACAGACACGCCTCATTTTTTGAAGGACTCAAAGAGCGACAGGTTAGCGAATGTGATAGACATCAGAACAACATCCTGCCCTTAAGTTTTATTTATCTTTTTCAGTCCTCTGAGTTTGATAAGTCGATCAGGGACGATGATAACTGCTTCATTTGGCTGTATCTTTTTAACTAACCTACTAAAGCGGCAAACACAACGCAGCGTTCACACTGGGAGCATTAACGAAGCAAGCTGCTAAATGATGGCACGTGTTAAAACTTTACTGCCTGTAAAAGACCCAAGAAAATAATCTTTATATTTATAATAACGTGAGTTTTATCGTACTTTGAAGCCTGTCTCTGGCTCTCATTCCTAAAAGGTTAATAAAATATGTTTCCTAACCCTTTAAAGCACAAAGTCTGCATCTCAATCACATCGTCACTGCTATATTTCAACAGAGGCAAAACTACAAATACTACAGATGCTCTGATCGTCCAGTAATCATCCTGTGATGATGATGATGATGCTGAGACACACAAAAACTTAAAACCAACAAGGCAGGATGTCATATGTACCATTACTTTAACACCAAGTTGATGCCGTAATTCTAAGAGATGCAGCGGTTCTTCATGGTACCAGAAGCATCAGCGTTACAGTAGATCTAGTAGAAATACAGAACCATGAAAGCAACATGTGCTGCAGCAACTCAGCAACAGGCCTTGTGGAAAAAAACCAGGACAAGAGTCGAGCATGAAGATGTTTTCTAAGTTGTGAAAAATCAAAAGGCTCGAGCAGCTTCAGAGATACATCTGTACAGGGTTACTGCGAGCTGAAGCTGCCCTCCTGCTAGACCCTCAGCATCGAGGACAAAGTGGTTGGAAAGCTCACAAACAACAGTAAATATCTGCAGCTCCACAACAACCTCAGCCCAAGCTAGATCCAACAAAGCGCAGCCGCTGATCTGTCCTCAAAAACTTATCGCAGGAACTACAGGACCCTCCTAAACGTCACCATCAGCTGTCAAAGGAGCCCCCTGGCTGCCCTGGTGTGGTGGTCACTGGAGGTTAAAACATCCATGAAGCTTTTAGCGGGTCTCTCGTTGTGCCTGTCACTCAGGGTGGGAGCACGTTCTGGGTTTACAATCAGACAATAAGCTTCTTAATTTCTCAAAGATGATTCAAACGCTTCTAATTGTAGGTTTTATTGACTCATTCATTAACTGCAGAATAAAACTTCTCCGAGACATATTCAGCCTTCATGTTGCTGGCTGCCTGTTTAAAAACTACCACAGCTGGACATCTTTGCTTCTGTCACTCCAATAGAAGAAAAGCTTTACATGTACCGTATTTTAATTCTGACTTCAACTTTAATGAATAAAACCAGAGCTCAGCAGATTCACCTGGTTCCTTTGCAGACTACGCTTTAAACTCGTGATGTGAGCGCTGCTGGAGCGAAATGTGAGCAAAGGATGAGTTGAAGCTCTGGTTTTGTTTTTAAAAAATCTGCTCTTCCCAATCCAAAACTCTTTGCTCACGTGCCCAGGTCTTCGCGCACTGTGTATGTGTTATTTTCTGGTATCAAGACTTGTTGAATTTTGTCGGTATCGGTACCTCCTACCAAATTTCTAGTCCTGTAACATCCATAGACGGGACACGATTAAGGCAAAGTGCAGGAGAACACATCTGAAGCAGCTACTGCTCAGGCCAAGGAGAAGGACCACTTTCACCAAGCAGAATACGTAAATAAGCTCAGGCCACTCGCTGCTTGTAGCTTGGATTAGCTTCATTACGAACTTAGCCTGCGGCCCTCTACACACTGTCACTGCACATTGCATAAGCCTGCACCAAACACTCCAAGCTGATTGCCAGGCGAGGCAGACTGCCCCGGCCTTCTAGGTGAGCTAAAGCAACGGGGGGCATATGTGACTCTGGTTCCCTTCTCTACTCTCTTATCACCGTAAAGTCTTTAGGCGAGCATCCAAAAGGCTTTTCCCTGTGCAGCTAATGTGCTTTAGGCCCCTGGCCAGTAGACAAGCTTTTTACTGCCCTCGAGTTAGACAAGACTGTTTTCATCCTCCCTCCCCTTTGCTCTCATTTATCTCTTCCCCTCCATCTCCCCTCCTCCTCCCCTAACCCCTCCCTCCCTGCTCTCACTAGGGCTAACCTGTCAGTCACTTTAAATTCCTCTCGTGCAAATAATTAATATGGGGTCCCTGATGTAGGAGAGTTCTAATTTGCAAGTGTTCTTCACGCTTGAAGTGGCTGCAGGCCCCAGAGCTTGTAGTACCAATTCCCCCCCTGTCATCAGAGACAGGACGCTGGTTGAGTTACAGCAGTGGGGGGAGTAAAGAACCCTAACAGGCTAATAAACACTGATGATGCTGGCTGGGCTTGCAGGAACAATAATAATCTTCTCAACCTTGTTTACCTGCTAGGGCAGGGCAGCAAGGGGGAAAGGACTGATCAACTATGACAGCATGTTCCCAGCTTTATGGGTGTTAAGAGGAAATGCAGCATTTCCTACAGAATCAGGGCACTTTCTGCTGCCACCCACCAGCAGAGCGTCGGGAGCACAGGACGAGGAAGTAAAGAATTCATGAGTCTTGAAGGTTGACAGGTGATATTAGGATTATGGGAAAAAGAGGGTTCTTGTTTTACCGGATATCCAACCGAAGAGACGGACGTAGAAATGATCAGAAGTGGAAAAACGCAGCCCTGTTTTTCTACTGACTGAACATTACTAACAAACTCCAACAGCATCACAAGTTAAAGTCCCGGCAGTCATTTCTTTATGACATCTTTCATTCCCGTGCTTTGAATTCTACTGTGCAGGATCCTTTTGTTTACATACGGATGACTGATTCTGCTTTCAAGAGTAAATGTCAAAATGAAAACAGACGAAAACAAACGGGGAACATCACGTAAAAGACGACAGAGAAGATTTGGAGGCTGATAAGCAGACAAGCGATGAGATTAGAAAAAAAACACTAAACTAAACTTGTGTGCCAGCTGGAGTGGATAAAGTAAATCTGAATAAGTAAAGAGCGCTTTCAGACAGACTTACCTTGCCGTCGTTGCAGGTGTATACTGTTCTGGGTGAGGGTGAGTAGCTGGAACTGGTGTTGGCTTCTTCTCTGCAGGTCTCCTGGGCCTCAACAATAGGTTCAACCACTTCAGCCTTGATTGTCTGAGTGCCATTGTCATGCATAGGCTCTAGGAGACAAAGAGCTCATTTAATGCTACAACAAATGCACCTTTTTAGACTGATAAAGCACTTTATGAAACGTTAACGCACTGGACAATATGCTATTTATGAGTAGACAGCAGCACCTTAATCCCTACAGTAGTATAGTTTGAGTCTCCTCCATTGGACCGCCGCCCGCCAGCTTGTTTGCTTGCCTCCCGCCTTGGGCCTTGGCTTCCTTGCGCGTTGCGACAGGCGGTTATTTTAGCCCAGTAACTAAGCTGGCTTGGTGGCCGGCCACGCTAAGCTCCAATGTAGCTGATGAGTTTTAATATCGGTCAGCGCACTCCATCCCCTGCCTGACAGCACCCCGGGGTGCTCTAATCTTTAGCCTGTCCATTAGATGGTCTAGCCAGTAGCCCGGCGCCTCTGTTCAGATCTGCGGGGGAGCTGAGGTTAACGCCGGCATCTGGCAAAGCTCGAGTTCGTCCAGCGCAGCGCGAGGCAGTGACACCGCTGTTAATCACACTTACAACCACAGCATTGTGTTGTTTAGCCCATCAGATAGCGATCTATTAGTTCACACCTTCTACTCCAGATTTATCTTAGCTTACTTATTCTTATGTTTACTAATGGACTTATATCTTATTGTTACTCTGTCTCTGTTTTTTCGAGTAATATCAGCCACAAGGATTTTATCTGGGATAAATAAAGTCCTAACTTATCTCATTAAAATCCCTTTGCTGGATTATAATCTATTTTATGTACGCCTTCATTATTTTATACTTTCCTTTCTGCTGCTTAAACTGCACCTCCTGCAGCATGTAGGTCTCAAATCTCTTCCCCCAAGTTTTCCTCCTTTTCGTCTTGATCCTGATTCTTCATCTAGACGTTGGTCTGGCTGGATTATGACACACTGGCATGTGGCACTGGGCTACACAACATGAACTTAAACTAACTTCAGGCTAACTGCAGTCTGTTAGCAAAGCTTCTCCACTGTACACTGATCCATGAAGTCTGACACTCCTTGGAGCTGAACAACTGGGAATCTCGTGTTCTGTATAAATCCAACAATATTCAAGAATGAACCCCCAACCGTCTCCTGTTTTAGCTCATTGCTAGCTAACTGACATCCTGTAACTCAAACCAAACTAAAGCACACAAACTCAAAGCTGAGCTAACTTTAGAGCTGGTTTAGTTTTGCTTATAAACGTATTAGCATGACATAAGTTTAGCATGATGACAGTAAAATGAACTAATCGATTTGGACTAAAACAAGGCCTGAAAAAGATTCTGAAACTATTTAAAGGTCTTCATTGCAAACATTTTTGTGATTTTCCAGGTTGCATCTCCACGTGTCTTTTCATGCATTTGCCCTTAAAATAAGTGTAAAGTCTTGTCATATTAGTGCAGACATCCAGCAGCACTGGGATTATAACGTGTCCACACACTTGCTGCAAACCTCCTCTCACTGAAAATGGACAGATTTTAAAAGTTTTGTCTCCCTGAGTGGCAACTTTATCACTACATACCAGCTGATTTAACTTTTGTAGACTTTTAGTTTATATGACAGCTGAAGTTAGAGGTTATTAATCAGCGCTGTGGCCACAGGCAGCAGAGGTCTGAGTGTCGGTGTGCATGTTCCTGTTCTCTCACCGCTGCCCAGTCTCATGAGAAGAACGTCCTGCAGCCTCCTGTTGAAGTCCCTCAGTTCTTTGACTTCTGTCAGCAAGCTGCCATATTCCTTCAGCTTCTTGGCCTGCTGCACCAGCTGCCGGCGGGTTCTCTCCAGCTCCTGCTGCAGCCTCCTCATCTCCTCCTCCTGTTGCCTGTAGCTGTGAACCAGCTCCTCGTACAGGACTCTGGGAACCACGGCGGCGGCTACCTCGGACACGCAGTCCGTGTCCACCTCCAAGTGCTGCTGTTGCTGCTGGTGATGATGCTGCTGATGCTCTGCCTCCATGTCTTCGTCTTCATCATCTGCGTCCTCTCCCTCCTCGGCCAGCCGGTCCTCGTCCAGGTCCTCTTCGCCCTCCATACAGGAGCTGGCCGCGTTCCTCTCCAGGCGAGCCACTACTGCTGCCAGGCTCTTGGAGGAGTTGGAAAGTGGGCGTCCATGGTCATGAGACAGGGCCTGCGGGAAATAGTGACAATTTAGCAAAGAACCAAGCCAGAGAAAGGACATTTGAATATGCCAAATTGAACTTTGAAGATTTTGGAGGTAGGCCCGTGAAAACATTTTACACAATTTTGCAAATTTCTTTACTGCTTCAGTAAGAACTTGGACTCAAATGTGACTCCGTGTGATTCCATTCAACACAGGAGGAAGAACAGACACAAAAGCCGTTCTGAAAATGACATGACAGACAGAATGCAAAGGGTTTTATTTGGACTGTGTGGATCTGAACAGGAACTGGGAGGAGAGGAGTCACCGAGTTCTTTGATGAGCCGCTCAGAGGATTTGTCTGTGAAAGGGCAGCTGTCCAGAGTGCTGAATTTGTGTTAATCCAGCATATGGTAAAAATAGCGTGGGGGATTTGGGGTGTCAGCCAAGTTTATGAAAATGTGACGCTGACGTATCAATACGTATATTTACATATAAGATGATTTGTGTGTGTGTACATCCACTGAACACACGCAGCCACAACTACGGCTGCCAGTGACCTTTAATTCACTACTTGTATTATTTATTTATTTAGTAAAGCCAGGCCGGGCCTTCCTGACACAGCTCAGCTCTGACAAATACACCTCTGTTAGTTCATTTTGCCATAAAATTAATTTCCATGTAAAGAGATCATATAAGCATGACAAAAGGGACAGCGTGACAGTATGTCATGGTGTTGTTTCATTAATAAACAGGAGCACCTTTTGGTCCGTTATCATCAGAGTAAGTCATGTTCACACTCTTTTTTTTTTTGCAGAACAACCACAGCCCACCTCAGGTGATCCTACCTTTTTATGTCTGAGTGGCATTCTCTCCTCTCCAAAACTGTTCTCAATAGAGTTTCCTGAATTCTTGATGGACATCTTGGGAATTTTCATCTTCTTTTGCGTTATACTGTCTTCAAATTCTTCTACTGTATCTGTGAAGCCCAGAGATAGAAGCAGGAAGAAACTCATAAAAGTTCCCCAGAAAGTTACACGGATCTGTCACACAGGTTCACACACAGCAATGAAGTCCTTCTGCTGCTTTGTCTCCTCATTCTGCTGCATCAAACTAACTTTAGCTCCATGTTCTACACTTTAAGCTTTCCACAGGACTGCGGTACAGCCCGTCCTGGCTCTGGCTGATGCTGTGAAGGTGTTGGCTACCCTGTACGGATCCTGCAGCCCAGACGGCTCAGATTCGGGGATTAGTGATGTAGCTGGTTAAAGATCGTGCACAGAAAACGAACATTACTGAAGCTGCGGCTGAAATCACTTCACTTGCACACTTGAGCACGTTAACACGGTGTCATGTAAGAGCCATGACGTTGGCATGTAGCTGACGGACACACCGCTCTGTGTTGTCTGCATGGACGTGTGACGCGGCGGCGACTGCAGCACCGCAACCCCTCTGTGGCACAAACCTGCAGATAAGCCAGCTAACAGGCTAACCGCAACCCGCCCCAGCTGCCGGAGCACCGTCTCAACTACACCCGCACACTTCTGCAAATGACAGCAGATCAAACAGTCAGATATGTTCATGATGTGCTGACAGCTCTGCGTCCGCGCGCAGTTAAGCGGCGCGGCGGCGCTAGCATGCTAACGAGCGCAGACCGAGCTAGCAGGCGTTAGCTTCGCGTTGTAAACAACCGTTGAGAGTCGCTAACGCTGCCTGCCACGTATTTAGCGAGACAAGCAGCACTACTCCGCTGAAACCAGAGAGGTAACTCGCGGAACACGGCAGTCCGAGTGTAAAAATCTGTAAAGCACTGACGACAAGGTATGACTACCTACCAAACTTATCTTAGCATATCTAGCTAGCCGCAGCCGAGGACGTTGTTGTTGCTATCAGTGTCAGACTCCAGCTGATCGCGGCGGACAAAAACACTTGCTTTGACACATTTCCGAGTTTCGCGCACATCAACGTTAGTCGGTCAGACAGAGAAAAGGAGCGTTAAAAAGAGAGAAGCCGGCGTGTCAAGGAGGACAACTTACCTGCAAGGGCAAGGATCTGTGCTTCGCACGGCTGGCCTGCGCTGCCATTCTCTTCAGTTCTGTGAACCAGATACACCTTCTGATTATCAAAATCTGTTCTGTGCAGAGGTCTGAAATCTTCCACATTTGAAACGGGCAACGCGTAGCACATATCGTCTTCAAAGAATCTAACAAAAGCATACATTATTTACTTCTCTTTGGTCCTGCACTTTGGATATGGTTGACAGTTTTTCCTCACAAAGTATTAAAAAAATATACACATAGGGGGGTTGGGGATGGTGTCTGCGCTCGGCTACTCATGCCTGGTCCACATCACCACGGCAGATCATCAAGGCATGAGTAATAGACATGACATGAACTTTGCTGCAGGATGCGAAGCGATTCCGAAACTATTTTAAATACGTGGACGCAGATTTAAAAAAAAAAAACATGAAACACGCATAATGCATTTGCAGTTAATATTAAAAAGAAATAAAATAAATATTTACATGATAAATTTTAGCATTTTTTTTAATGCATTGCTTGGTGTTAAAGTGACATTTGACTAATCTCGGGTCACCACCCTGATCAGTCCTGATACCTCAGATCACTTTCTCTTAAGCCCTTTCTAGATATGAGGCACAGAATATTTCTGGCTTCATCAGACTGTTAAAGTGACAGCATTCTGTTAAAAGTCATGTTTTTTTGGTTACATTCACACAATCACTGCACATCAAGTGATGCATAACACACAATAATAAATAAAAGAGTAGCTTATCAAACTGTCTAAATAACTAACTGCTGAGTTTATTTCTAATTTATTTTCAGTTTTTCCTAATTACTAAAAAACTCTAAAAAAAAAAAATAAAAAAAAATCTAACTACTACTTTCCCACCAGTACAATAATAATTATTAATAAAAAATAAAAATAAAATTCTGTATTAAAAATGTATTAAATGCATTAACATTAGCTGATTACCTCTGTGTGGCAGCTCACCTGTCTAAGGTGCAGAAAAGTTCAGTGACTTGTTATCAGACCCTGATTCATCGTGTCTACATGTCGAGGATAAATTATAAATGAGAATATTTAATGAACTTACCTGCATCGTTGTTCCATGTTGTTCCAAATGTGCAGAACTTTTCTCCTTCAGAGACGTTTAAATGGATCCTGCTGCTGTTTGAGGCTGCAGGTATTTTATAAACTCAGAGGAAAGACTTCTACAAAACAACTGGACGCCACAAACTCAGCCTCAGCTCCTCCTGATGCTTTGTGCAATAAAGAAATAGATTAAAGTCATTTTTATCAGAATCAGAATCAGAAACACGTTTATTCCCTGTTTCTGATTCTGGTGATTCTTATTATGAATCTAAGCTGTTAGTGTTTGTTTTTATTGCAGCCAAGTTAAATTTTTAAGGACGTTTCAGTTTGTAAATGTGAAATTGTAGCGCAAACAGAATGAGGAAGTTGTGATTTTGGCAGCATAATTTGCGTTTTGTGCACTTTGTGTTGTTTTTGGAACAACATTGGAGCTGAAATGCAGATAAAGACCCATCTCGAAGCAGCTCGTGCATGTCTGTCCGTTATTATGACTGGCTGCGGTTCAGACTTGTTCCTTGGCGGAAGTGAAACGTTACCCAGTCCGACCTGCCGACGCAACCTTTACAGAAAGGCGAGCAGGTTGCTCATTCAGACACGAAGCCGACATGTTCGGTTTCTGTCCGATTTACGGGAAACGTTGCGGGTCTGAAGGAAAGAAACTTTAGAAGAGAGTTTTTTTCAGATAGCTACAACAAGAAAAACCACCGAGATGATTAGCTGCCTGGTTGGATTTCGTTGTGCTTTCATGTGTTTCCCGGTGTTCCTCTCATCTGTTCCTTGTATCACACCTGAAACACTTAAGAGCAGCTGACAGAAATGAACTCTTTGTTATTGTAAGACAGCCAGGTGGTTATACAACAGGATGGATTTCTCTCAGTTGTTACTCTAATGGAGGGCACCACAGTCGATAAATGACACTAACAATTTCGTTCTGCTTCGGCTGCTGTAATTGAAAAGTAACTGATGCAGAGCCTTTTTTTTTTTTTTTTTCCTTCTCTGATATTTCGTTTCATAGTTTCAGGCATTTAGTTAGTTATGATTAGGCCCCGTTTCAAATGCCAGCTTCCCCGTCATGTTTGTTCACCGTGCTGTATGACCGCTCCCAGACTCTGCTAGATGTATACAAGAGAATTAAAAAAAACACACAAACACACAAAATGAAAATAACTCTCACAGCATAATGCCGCTCCTTTCATTTCAGTTATTGGAGCGGCGGTTTAGGCTGTTTTTCAGTGCAAGTGAAGGGTTACGTCTGCCAGCTATTGATTTGGGAGCTGGCTTCACTTTTCTGTGAAGGATCACGAAGTCAAACTGTCAGAACGCAACACATTCATACACAAAAGTTCAATTTTCTCCACGTTTTAAAAGCAAATGGACCGAGAATTATCGAGAGAAGTTTTGGAGGCTAAGCTTGCAGTTATCTCGTAAACGTATTCGCAGCTACTTTGGCAGACCCCACAAACTACAACAGGAGTGATGGTGATAGACGAGAGATTTGAGCAGCTTCTGAACAAGTCGAACAGAGGATTACTGTTAATCTAAGCTTCTGTTCAATGGCTCTCCTGTCCTCAAAGCTGGGCTTGTCAGCATAAGGCTGCTCAGTTTCTGGAGCTTTCTGCCTTTGAAGTGGCCGGTGTTTGAAAGACAACACCTCTCCTCCCACTTTAACACTCCTGCAGTGTACAGTCTGCACAAGTTTAGTCAACATTTAAAACTACTTTTTCCCCATAAAGGTGCAGCTGAGATAGAAGTCGGTTCACAGACACAATGAAAGTTGATCTCTCTAAATGAAGTGTATTTCCAATTCCTGAAAAAAGTACATGTGCATATTTCCCAAGAGTTTCAGAGTGATTCCAGCACAGTGTCTCACTTTCAAAAACACATTTACTCACAACAACTCGGGGCTGGAAATTCATCAGGCAAAAGGTTTGGAACGAATATACACACGGATATGTAAACGTTCATTAATCTGTGATTTTTTTTTGGAATTTCTTCATTGCAGATTCTACAAAAACTTTTAAGCAATTTTTTTGCAATATATATTAATGATTCTGACTGTCTATGTGTTATAATAAACTCTGTTTTCTCAGCTGAACCTATGATCCTGTTTTGCTTTCTCTACTGAGTCCGTCCTTGAAGATAACACGGGGGGTGAGAACTGGTCCACGTACTGGGAGACAGCGGGTTCCTCGGTTCTATCAGCTACTTTAGATACTCACACACACTTTGTATTCGATCCCAGCAGCTTCTGTTTACATGTCAGTGATTAGCCTGTTCACAGAAACTGGCCAGTTAACCTGCGTACAAGTCCAACCTCTGTACGGGGCAGGCCCGGCCCAACAAGATGAATGTGAATCATTTCTGGATATTGGGGCTCCTTCTGTCACTCCGAGCCCAGCGCTGCCTCACTTTACCTGTGACCTGAATAAATTCTACATCTGTGAACTGAAGGTTTCTCCGGTTTGTTCTTGGGCTTCTTACTAACATATGTGTTATTTAAAGTTGTCATTTTGGGGGAATTGTGTTTTGTAATTGATGCTTGTGTGGGGTTTGCTCACTGGTTGTGGAGTGATGCTCGAGCAAACGCTGAAAATAAATGTAGTTTTGCAAGTTAGACAGTGTGCAGGAATCTGTTTGAGATATGTTCGTCTCTCTCCTACACACCTGTGATGTGAAATAGATGTGCAAAAAGATCCTTTGTCTTACATAGTCTCTAAGAAAACTCCTCTGTACTCGAGGAAGGCAGCGTGACTAAAACATTTACAAACCAACATGCCTAAACTCTTCCCCTTCCATAAACTAAACTTGAATCAAAACGAGCTGTCTTTATGACAACTATACAGCTCTGGGCCTTTCTGTGCAAGACCGAGGAAAGAAAAGCATCCCTAGCATTTACACACTGGAAAGAAAAAACCCTCCAAACAGCTGTGCAACAGTAAGAAATACTGCAATAAATGCAGCCACAAAATCCTGCAGCTGAGTGGTTCAAAGTTGGGATCCGAGTGGCTGAGAGAGCACGCTGAGCTGTGTAATAAATAAAATGTGGATCATTCTGATATTGGTGCTGGAAGGCTGATTTGGCATCTATTTCAGTATTTATGTTGTTATTATACGTTGTGATGATCTCAAAAATGATCTGTGATACCGATTCAGTAGCGCTGACTTTGCAGAATTTGAGTGAAATGTTAAAACTTCCAACAGACCAAAGTGAGTGAGTTCAACAACTGATGATGAAGTGATTCCTATAAGTTGATTGATTTGGGAAAGTGTGTGAAATGTTATTTCTTTATAATGCAGTGCCTCTTTCTGTCTCTCATGAACAGAGCAACGAACCCACGCAGGAGGAACGATCGGCTTTTTACCACAACAGAATTAATCCAGAGTTCAAGCCCTGTTAGCATCATTAGCTCGTTAGCATCTCTGCACAAATTGTCCAAAATCTACCAGTTCAAGTGACAAATTAGTCTATTTATCAGCACAGTAAAACCAGTTGATTGAACTTTTATATTAAGTCAGCATGTTGGGTGTTGCGTTTCCCTTCCAGATCCACAGCTACTAACCGGGTCTTTACTCGGGCCCGGTTTGTAACAGGGTCGTTCCACCTCAAATCACCAGATTTCAGAAAATCTTCCCACATGACCATCTTGGATTGGGTTGAAAAAAGATGAGATTTTGTTTATTCACTTTTATGGATATTTACAATTATTATTTGTATCTCAGATGCCAATTAAAGTGCAAATGTGATTTTTTTTGTTGTTGCCATTTTTACCACGACAAGTTTGGAACATTCTCTTTCATATGACTTCCATCATGTGTTGGTTTGACCTGTCATTCATTGGTTGAGTAAAACTGTGATACTTACCATTTTTGAAAGAGTCCGTATCTCAGAGGCTGTTTGTGTCATCTCCATGAAATTGGGTACACTGAAACATCTCATATTGGACCACGTAGCACAATAATTCCAGACTTCTATAGTAAATCCTGCATGTTTTATGAGTGTACAAAGATGGTCTCGGGCGTTAATATTTCCTTACATTGAACAGACCATAGAATCCCAGTGTGTGCATTGAGGTACCTGTAATATGGGATTTAAACGCCTCTAGTATCGGGGAAATGTGCTCTCAAATCTGAAGTCTTTACCATAAATACTTCTTGAGATATTGTCATCCAAAGTGTTCAAAGTTAGGATCTCGTCACAAATTTCGCAAAAAACTACAAAAAAATTGAAAAATGTCCTTTTTTGTAGAAAAAAATATCACAGTTGGGATTATGCCATCTTGATGATAAACCTCTATCCTCAAATGTTCAACCCAATCCCAGGTGATCATGCAGGAACCTTCTGGTGAACTGAGGTGGAACAATCCAGCTACCAACTAGACTGGTCGACCAGTGGAGCGATGAGGAGAAGCAGAGACTCGTCGTAACGTTGCATGAACCTTTGTTTGCTTTTCTCTGGCAGCAAACACATCATCTGGGTCATTATTATAATGAAATTCCTGCCTGTCTTCACATTTTATAGTAACTCAATCACTTCCATTGGTGGCCTCTTCACAGCGGCTGTGGCTACGTAACGGTTTCTTCTCACAACGTCAGCTTCAACAGCAACTTCTATGAGCACATGAAGGTTCAAATGACAAAAATCAACCCCCAAAAACATCCAACCAGCGATGCCCTCAGCCAGCCGCCACTGGATAATTACATTCATCCAGTCACCCAGCCTACCGGACACCATTTACAACCGTTTGGATGTAAAGAACACTGCTCTTGACTGACCTTCTTGTTACAGCAGGTCCCAATGGGCCCACGTTTTCCACAGAAAAAAAACCCACCACCTACAAGAACAGGAACAGAATCCGACTACAATGTCCAGTCAGGAGCGGAGAGGAAACCGCTTCCATCCAGGACTTACACATGTCCGGAGTTAGAACACCCATCACACCCAGGAGATAGTCAGTACCAGCTCCTCCTCCTCCGTCAGGTGGAGCTCTGAACGCCAAAACAACCAGACTGTCTCTCTAATGAACACTGAAATCAGCCGATAACGACACAAACAACTCCTCATGACCCAGTGTTTATACTCTACCACGTCTCTGGTCCTGTTTCATTGCAGCATCGTCGTCCACCTGCTGCATGTATATAAAGCGTCAATAACCCCGTATTTATTCTGAATAACTGTATTTATAGCTGTCATTGGAGTCCACGCTGGACTTTGGTTTCTTCTAAACAGGCTCTCGTACGCGTATCTAAAGCTGCAGGTAGCAGTTAAAGTCCGTTTCTTTAACCTGTTGGTTGTGTTCTCGTGAAAGTTATTTAAGAGCAAAGACGAGTTAAATTCCTTGTACGTGCACGTGTTTGGCTGATAAAGCTGAATCTGAAAACTGTACACTTATATATATTGTAACACACTTGTCATAGCAGGAGCCTCCTCTGTGGAGCTGCTGACATTAATGTGTTCAATAACAAACCCTGAAACTGCCTCAGCTAAATGGAACGCAGCCGTCATTAACTTCATTGATTACACCTGTGCTTTTTCTCTCCCATCCCCCCCGCTGTGCACGCTGGCTCGCCGTCACGCTTTACTGAATTAATAATATTAGCAACACCTGTGCTTTCCCTACTTTTTAAAATTAATGTTCTGCCAGTAAACTCCAGTTTAAAAAGAAAAAAACCTCCTTATTGACAACATTTGACAAATGGGAGGCAGAGAGGCAACAGTTTGTGATTATTTTCTGGGATGTTCAGAAATCTGTTTTTTTATAATTGTACATTTGTTTTAATTTTTGCAGCTCTGAGATTGTTTGGTTTGTGCGATCCATCATAGGAGCTGGTTGGTTGTACAAACCTCACCTACTCACAACCTGCTTAGTGCTGAAACAAGGCAGACATGTTTTATTCTATTGCACCTGTTTGGCGTTTGTGAAGTTTGGTTTTGCAGCTACCGCCACTCAAATGAAACTGATTTGCAGATGCTCGGGCGTTATCGGCGTTTGATGCTCTTAAGTTTTCCACTTCGGTTTCATTCCTCAGCATCCTGCATGTTTAGACCTGACGAGGAACGCCGCCGTCACCTTCCCTCTCTAAACTCACAGACGAATGTTTGGCCGCGGTGGCAGCAGAAAACGTTTGGTCTTTAAGGAAGAGACTCAATTACGGCGGTGAAATTGCTACAGAGCAGAAAGCTGTAAAGTTCTGACTCTGTATTTCTGCTGTGTGTTGTGTTTCCTTCCAACCAAACCTGCTGATTGATTATTGCTGTTGTTGTTGTTTGGAGGTTGTCAGATGTTGGTAATATGAGAACGCTGTTATCTGTAATGTCTGTTTGATTCTGCAGCAGTAAGGCAAAAAGCAGAGATTATTGTAAACTTATGAAATATTCTGCTTCTGATTCATTGCTGCGAGAGAATCGGAGGACAAGATAATGTGTTTAAATTATCACAACAAAGGACGGAGAGCGGGGACGGGATATTTATCAAAAGTGAACAAACCTTAGCGTTTATAATTACACACACACAGAAAAATATAAGAATATACGGCGGTAATTAAAGAGGGGATGGCGCCACTTTCATTAAGTCTCAAATGACCTTTCCACACCCGAAATGCTAATAAATGAAAAAATATCAGTTCGACGCTGCGCGCCCATTGTTGTGTGTTGATTTTTCACCATTATGAGAATTTAATTCACAGCTGCTATTTGTTTAATAAATCCAAACTGCTCTCTTTTTTTCTTTTTTTCAATAATTAGTCAAGCACACAGCTTTGATTTTGGCCTAAACTATTGGCGCGCTAATTAGCCGACGCTACAGCCGAGCAGCACAACCCCACATATTATTTTTGCTGTGTTTTATCTGTGTGTAGCGATGGAGGGGGGACGGGGGGCAAGTTGATCTGCTAAAAGACTCCGAGTCAGGACAGAAGCCAGACATCATGTCCTGCCTATTAGCTCCACACTGCCAGGCTCATCTATCTTTATTGGTCATCCATTAGCCTGCATTAAAGGGAGACACGGGATAATAGCAGTAATGATGCTGATGATGGAATTAGACTGCAGTTACACACGTCATCATCGCCGCGCCGCCACTGGAATCATAAAGAGTTCCCACAGACAAACGGACAGATGGATGGACGGTTAACAGGCCCCCTCTGATCGGACAAAGAGCCGAGGATGTGGGGTTCATCTGACGAATAAACATGGACGTTTCCTTTGCAGGAAGCAGCACCTGCGCCGGTCTGCGGGACGGACAGATGCTGGTGCAGGTGTGCTGGTGATGACGGTTGGCAGACGCAGAAAAGTGACGGCGTTGGACAGCGAGGACCATTAGGGCGACTTTCCTGGACAGATGCTCGGAAATCAGGGACGCAAAGAGCAAAATGAAGATACGGGTGTCTGGTTCTGAGATTCAGAGGAAAAAAAAAAACACACACAAAAAAACAAACATCTTTTATGGCGCCGCCGCTGCAATCAATCACAAGTGTTTACTGTCCGGGGTAAGAAGCGTTTTCCTATTTTGGTTGGAGGCATCTCACCAGACTTTCTCTTATTATGCCTCTTAATTAGCTCTGCATGAATTACTAATCAAGCATGAAGAAGGCATTCACCAATTTAAAAAGTGATAGCCCATGAAATGAACAGCACAGCCTCATACAAGCACATCAGTTACTGATGCTGCCGGCCCCAAAACAGACCTTTGACTGAAACAGAGAGACAGACAGAAGAAACAAAGGAAGGAAGGAAGAGGCACACACACACACACACACACACACACACTGTGGCAAATCTTATTGGGGATAAATCCTTCATTAAGTATTTAGAACGGTATCAGTGCTGGCCCGGCCACCACGCTGCGTACGCTCACTGATCCACCCAGGAGACATTGATCTTCTTCATAAGGAACATAATGACCACCAGAGAAATACTGATCATATTTCAGCACCAGTCAATTCAGTTCATTAGGGCCGCTCTGCCTCCTGCTGCGGACCCGTATTGATCTCACCAGACGCTTATTCTCTGCTAACTAGAAGGAAACTCCCAAAACTGTAATTTTATTTTTTTTTTGCAAGTTGAACAAAAAAAATAAAAACACAGCGAGGAACAAACAAGCCAAAAGCTGCAGACGGGTGTGAAGGCGGCGTGGACCGTCTGGCTGTCTCGCTGCCCTTTTTCTGCGTCGGCATCAAATGTCAGACACGACACAAGAAATCCTAAAAGTATCAAGGCTGTCCCCGGGTTTCACAGAGAATTTTTCTTATACCTTTAATACCTTTTCCACCCGTCTCCTCTCCTCTAATCTCCACTTATCTGGCAGCCAGGTGAGCCGCAGCACATGGCTGGTGGGCAGGCTTTGGTCTGTGGGAATACAGCTCATCTTAATGGTATTTTCCCCCCCTTCTTTCTCCCTTCTCTTCCCTTCTCTTAGCCTTTCCTCCAGGGCGGCTGTCAGACAGAGACGGAGGCAGCCAGAGAACTTCTCAGCGCTGACAGCGACGAGCCGCTGGGATTGGACGAGCGACCGGAGCCGGCCGGCCGTCGTGCGGAGGGGCGGCCCGGCTCGCAGGTGTGCAGCATCTGACAGATAATAGCAGATAAAACCCGAAGCAACCGGCGGCTCGCTGCTCGCCGGGGGGACCCGTGTGGATGGGGTGGTGGTGGGGGGATCGGATGAAGGGGCTCGTGTTGAAGGGCAAAGTGCTTTGACAACTACCGGCCTTTTATTTAAGCACCGACCAGCCAGACACAGACCCGAACCCGCTCGCACAGCGGTCAAAGACGGCGAAAGTCACGCAGCTCAAATCCCTCCACAGCTTCCTGCACAAACGGAGGAGGTTAGGATTGATTCTGAGGTTAATGCCGAGTGTCGGCGCGGCCGCCGAGTCTGGGAAAGCACATCTCAAGTCAGAAGCTGAATTATTATTCAAATTCCTTCTGCTGTTAGTTTCTGCTCCTTTATTACTTTTATGAAAAGTCCAGTTGAGTCAATAAGTTCCAGTGACGTCTGTTTATGTCAAAGCTTTTCCCCTTTTACAATAATTTACAGTTTATTGGACACATTTTCCCTGTTTTGTTAAATTACAGATAATAACTAGTAAAACCACGTTAGAAAAAAGTAGTAATTTACATGTTAACTGTTGAAAAATAGCCCAAAATCATTATTTTTCTTTTCAAATTCTATTTTTTATTTTTGACGATGTTTGACCATAAATATACTATTTCTGACCGTCTTTAAATCAGCAAAAAAAACAACATTATTTTATGGATATTTGGTGCTAATCAAAAGAAAAACAGTGCATATTAAAGTTTGAAAAATTTAAAAAAAAAAAAATTTAAACTAACCCTTTATTTTTTTAAATAGTTTGAAATTTCGACCCTGAAATCACGCCTTAAAAAAAAAGTTTCACTGCATTTAAATCAGCAAAAAATGTCATTATTCTACAGGTGTTTGATATTATTTGGGATTTAAAAATGGCAAATAAATGTCTCAACCTTCAGCCTCTTGTAATTTTACGCATAGTAATTAATTATTTTATAATTGATTGTTAAATTACATGATTTTGATTGTACGTAAGTCTGCTAAAAAAATATCATTATTTTACAGATATTACTGTTATTTCCAATGTTGTTGTTTTTTTTTTTTTTTTACAATTTTGTGATATATTTTTCTGGCCGCCTTGCGACCAGATTTTAACTTGTTTTTTTCTTCTACAGTGTATTTAATGTCTTCAGTTATATACAAATCTGCTCTCTATAGCAGAACTGAACTGTATGTGCAGCATGCAAATGACATAAACCTTTAAATCTGAGAGAAAACACAGTATTTGTTTGTCATCCTGACTTCTGACCAAACTGAAGCCAAATATCCGTCGAGTGATGCTTCACATGGGACGGACTAGAAACACAACCAGAACATCTCACACTGTTTTCTGCAGCCAGGACAGACAAACACTTCCTGGGATTCCTGCTCTGACTGTGAACACCTACGTCACATGTCATGCATCTCCTCTGCTGTCCAACCGCAGGACGCCAGCTGATGTGACGAATGTGTCCCTGGCTGCTGCTGAGACACATTTAGTCCTATGGACCAGTCAGCACCGATCTGACGCAGGCTGACAACAGTCCTGAGCTGCAGCCACAGAGGCAGCAACAGCAGAGTTTAAAGAGTCCGGAAAAGCCACAAAAGAATCACTTTAGACTTCAGTAAACATCTCTGTGGCGGTCTGTGATTGGCCTGTAAGGACCCATCTGTATCATTCCACCGTCTCCAATAGAGGTCAGTACAAAGTCACACACAGGACAGCAGGAAGACATAATGAGCTGAAGAATTTCCTGGATTGAAAAGGAATTCAGAGTCTGCTCAGAGTTTTCTGGAGCTGCTGCTCTGTAGATGAACCCGGTTCCTGACCCGCACTGTGGAAGCAGGGCAATTAAAAGTAGGATTTTCCCCTGCAGAAATCAATAATGTATATATTATTTTATTTATACATACAGTACTCTACATACACACCCACTGGGCCCACACGGATCTGACGGAGAGACCGAGGCGCAGGCTGAGAAACGGCTGCTAATGACCTTGACCAAGGTCAAGGTGTCTCATGGTAACGTGGGTCTACCTGCTCGGCAGTTTGGAGCGCTGAATATTCTCATTTAATCAACTTAGCAGAGTGACAGGTTCGTATATTAACAATTCATCTTGGCTTAATGATAAAGCCATATATTAGTAAAAGGTGCCCAGATGTTCTGATAATTACCCTCCTAAAGGCTCTGAAGCTAAAAGCGGCTGCAAATAGTGATATAGCGGTTGTTTGTAGAGACAATATCCTGCCGCCGCCGCACACACACACAAACACACACACACAGTCCAAAAACTCAATCCACCAGCCATAACACAGAGACAGAGTGGCATCGGCCTCTATTATCTAGTCCCTATGCTGCTAACACAAAAGGCTCTCTGGAACAAAAATCCAATCAGTCCTCTCTAGGAGGATTTGCTCCACAGCAGTGCTCAGCAACACTGGTGGCTCTGCTGGTGACAAAGAAATAATCTCAGAGCCCACAGCCTGTTCACAGACTGTTTACTGTCTTCGTCACATCGTCCTTTTAGAAAGAGGACAGACAGAGTCTCTCTGTTGTCACTTTAGTGTCCTCTGAGTTTAGCATTCTCTCTCTCTCCCCTCTTTTGTGGATGTGAGAACATGAAACACATGGCTGCCTGTGTGTACAGTGCGTGAAATTACCGTATTTGCGACACAGGGAATATTTACTCTAAGCATTATTAATATAGGCTCGACAAAAAAAAGAGGAGAAGCTTCAGGCGTATAGGCTGCAGACAGGTGTTAAATAATTGTTTGATGACAAACATTTTGAAAATATTTTCAATATTGTGCTGCCCCCGACCGACCGACTCTCCCCCGCCTCCCCCTTCCCTCTGGCTCCTATCTCTCGCAGCCCTCCACTCTTTGTCTGGTAAATTATCACACTCGTTCTCCATTCATTAGCATGCTGCTGCTTATTTAGCTACGCTGCTGAGAAGCCTTCAACAAAATCAACTGGAAAATACTCAATATGAGGCGGCCGGCGCGCTCCTCTCCTCTCCTCCCACCCATCCTTCATCTCCTTCTTTGTTTGTTTTATGTGTGTGTCTGCGTTTTTCTTTTGCTTTTTTTTTTTTTTTAAACCACATCAAAATGGAAGCATAGTCCCCCCATAATGAAGAGGAGGGAGATAAAATATGCAAATTCACAGAGAAAGGGTATAATTAGGGCAGTAATAGGAAGTGTTGTTTTCACAGCTGCTCATTTACACAAAAGCCTGATAGTAGGTTTTTTTTTTCTTGTATATATATAAATAATCTGTGTTTTTTTCTTCTTTCCCTCCTTCCTTCTCTCAAGGTGTGAAAAAATGCTGTGTTCCACCAAAACAAATCTCTGCAGCTCGACACCCTGCGAGCCGGTCGACCCTGCAGCCGTCGAGCCGCTCACAGATTTCTATCAGCTCAGGTACGTACGCCGGGACAGGAGGTCGCCAACGGAGTCGACTTCCCACCTTCCCGGGTCGAACGCCGTTGCCCGCAACTTTCCTCGGCGTGCAAACTCCATTTAAACTGGGTCCAGTCTTTACTTCGCCATCCTGCTGCCAAAGAAAGGCGTTCAGGTGTTTGGGTGGCAAAGAAGCTCAAAAGCATTAAAGTCTGTTAAAAAAAAGTCATGGTTTCTGCTGCAGTGGAATCAATTTGGTGAAAAAAAAGGGAGTTTGAACACCTTTTCCTTAATTAACATTTCAGAGCAACACGGCGGCTAAAAGGTGCTGCACGCAAAACCCCGGCCGCTTTGCTGGATCTTCATTTCTTAACTCTGAAACGCGTGCAAACGGAGGGATGGCTACAAACGAGAAACAAATGAGCGCTTAATGAATAAATGTTTCAGCCTGACTCAAAGGGGGAGCCGCCCGACAGATAGAGATCAACCGACGACGTCTACAAAGAGGGGTTAACTTTCATTTATCTGCCAGAATAAAGAGAGAAAAGATTAACGTTCTGACGCAAACATCTTTCTCATCAAAGCCAAACAGAAACGGTGGCGACACAAAGAGTTTAAATCATCTTTCTGTGGGTTTTTTTTTTTTGGAGCAAGCGATTCGCAGGTTTTTTTTTTTAAAGGATGGGAGAGAGTCTTCCTGCAGCTGACAGAACTCCACGAATGCAATTTGCAACGGGACCGAGAAAAATACATCACATTCAAAACAATAGCGGCGCTGCAACAGAGACACAAATGCATGAAATATCACTATATTGTTTGGCTGGCTGCCCGGAGACTTCTATCTGAAGGAATGGATGCTGTTAAGCGACTGAGGGGAGGCCAGGTTGGCGGATTGTGGGAAGACTGTGCCGACCCCGCGTTTACACTGCAGACAATTTAAGTTTGAAGTAATCTCCCAACTTATTCTGGCATTTTCCGACATGTGTTATGCAAATGTGGACACACTGTAAATGCCGGCGCGTCCCGGCAGAGAGAAAAGGGCCTCGCGGGAGTTTAAAATTTAATTATATCAGCACATAAACACACTAAAAAAAGGGAATTGTAAAATGCATGTATAAGAAAAAAACTTGCCTCCTACAAAGTTGGGTTTATGAGATTCAGCGCTTGTCTTGCTTTGACCATAATAAGTTTGGTACAAACTTGTAGCTGCTGGCTGAGCTCGCTGTAATAACTGGCTATCGACAACCAAACTCATTTCCACAGCTTCTTATTTTCCTAATGGCGTGTTTCGTTTTATTAGCTGTTGCTCCTTCCGGCAATTGCAGCAACTATAAGTGCCACTTTTATAACAAACCTAATTGCGCTGGCCGGCCTAAACTTCCAGGTTACACTTTTACTCATCGCAGTCGCTTGTTTTAAGCGTTTTGCAGGACGAGTCCGGTTCAAAACGACATTCGTTTGAATCAAGAAGCAGAAGTTTTCTTGCGTTTTTGTCGACTTGCCGGTGATGTAATTGGATGAAGGCTCGTGTCTGCGGCTGAACCGTGTAATTAAAATACTCCAGTACACACTTAAAAAACCACAAAGATGCGACCCTTTTCTAAAATTGAATATGTGTGATTCGTGTTGTGAAATATTCCCTGACCTGGCTGTTACCATGGAAACAATACAGCTAAAATAATTACGGCTCCGGCGGTGGGCTCCCGTGTTTGTGCGTACTGTAAGCACACCGGCGCCTTTCACAGGTTAAATTTCTCACACTGCTAATATGTGTAATGAAAGATTCGGCTTCTGAGCGCGGGCTGAGCAGAAAGGCGACCTCTGACCTCGTCCATATGTACAGCGGTTCTGTCTGGAGGAAGTAACACAAAGAACCGCTGTAAAAAAGACAGGCTCTAATGAAGAACATTTCTATTCGGCTCTGACAGAAACAGCAGGGAAATGGAGATACAAAGAGAGAAGTGATAGAGTGAAGAAGAAGAAAGTCAGAGGAGAGATCTGAGAACTGCCTATTATCTCCACGCCGCTTCATTGCTTTAGACACACACACACACACACACAAAAAAGTGTGCACACGCGCCCCACACACACACAAAAACACACACTCAGACACAACCGTCCTCTCAAATCTGCCCAGATCTCATGAATATGATTGACCTTTTTTCCACTGTAATGCTGAGAGCGCATAAAGGCAAAGGAGAAACTAAACAGAGGCAAGCAGAGTTAATTTAGAACAACACATTATTGGGCGCTGACTGCAGATATGGAAAAGGACAATCTAATCGATAAGCCAAAAGAATGACAATGGCCTCTCAAATCAATGTCTGCACCCCATTTTCTCACTGTGAAAAGACAAAGCCTTCAATGCAGGAGTTTTTGTTGTTCTGTGTTGTGTAGTTTGCACCTGTGTGTGTGTGTGTGTGTGTGTGTGTGTGTGTGTGTACCTGGCTGCTGCTGCTGCTGCTGCTGTGGTGGAACAGTTGCCAGGACTAATCATTATTTAGTTGTGGTGGGGCTGGAAAGGTCAGCAGTCTGAAATGTCAGGCTGTGTTCAACAGGAGCCAGATGCAGTCGTGCGCTGCTCAAGTGTCCAATTAAAGAGGGCCGAGTGAGGTTTGAGTGGGTCTGTGTGTGGGAGCGAGTGTGCATGTGTGTGTGAAATGAGGAAGAGGGAGGGGAGACCTAAAGGCTTTTCTTTCCTCCATGTTTGTATATTTATCATCACAGCTATACAGGACGTAACGCGTAGCTACGCTCACGTCCGGGTTCGTTTGTGTTCAGCAAGTTTCATTAATCAAGTGTTTCTTTCTGATTTTTTTTTTAAAGTTCCTGGAGTTTACTGCCCATATTCTAAGATAAGCAACCATCCAGTTCAAATGACTTGAAAAGTGTCGTAGCTCAGATACTTGGATCAGAGATGTTACGAGGACACTAGAGGTGCCGCTAATGATTATTTTTCTAT
>NW_007578595.1:123990-133847 GCF_000690725.1 Stegastes partitus
AAAAACAAACTAAAAGCAGAGGGTTTGCTGCTGAAGTCAGTTATACAATTCCTAAAGAAATCCAGCTTTCTATTGGAGTCCGTAGCAAAGTGAAGTTTGGTCTTTAAATCGACCAAACACGGTCGGTGGATGTTTTACAGGCTCAGAGCAGCTAAAGCGACTCCGTCTCTCCTTGTCGTGTGATTGCTCTCTGACTTCGCCAGCAGCTTTTAAATTTTATGAAAATAAAACCAAACCCGCTGCACAGCTGTGGTCTTAACTCATGTGTACCATGAGTTTGTGGGATGATGTCGCTGGTATGAAACCAGGATTTCGGCTGCAGAGCAGCAGCTTGGGAGTGAATGCTGGTTAACATGTAGTCCTCATGAGCTGCACTTCAGTCACTATTTCACACTCGTTTTGTTGTCTGACAATAAAAACTGAAAAATATATAAATGAGAAGAGCTTTACTGGTAACTGAGATGTATTAGAGAACAGTATACGTGAGCACAGAGAGCAGGAGAGAAGTAAAGAAACGCCTCCAGTCTGTTTCTCTTCAGGTGGTCTGACACTGAAACTCTGCTCAGTGTCCAAACCAGCTTTTTGTTTTGTGATAATTTAAAAATAATCAGAGCTTTTGCACTTTGGAAACTTTTTTATTGCCACTTTTTGCCACTGCTGCTGTCTAAAACTGGAGCATTGACTGGAGCTGATCAGTCACTGGAGCTGAAAATGACTGAAATGATGACGCAACAATTATGCAATGATACTAAAAAGAAAACGTTTGTCATAAAGGCCGTGTGTCAATAAAAAAAATACTGATGTCCAAGCATTTTGAGCATTGACGTCATCCATTGATCACATCGACTGATCACAGCAGCCGTAAGACAGTCTCCAGTTAGAGAAGCATGAATAGAAATCCATCCATCCATCCATCATCTCTACACCTTAATCCTCACCAGGGTCATGGGGGGCTGGAGTCTATCCCAGCTGACTCAGGGTGAAGGCAGGTTCACCTGGACAGGTAACCAGTCTATCACAGGGCTACACTTAGAGACAGACAACCAAGCACACTCACATTCACACCTACGGACAATTTACAATCACCAATTAACCTCAGCATGTTTCTGGACTGTGGGAGGAAGCCGGAGAACCCGGAGAGAACCCACACTGCACGGGGAGAACATGGAGACTCCACGCAGAAAGATCCCGGGTGTCCTCACCGGGACGCCAACCGGTGACCTTCTAGCTGTGAGGCGACGGTGCTAACCACCATGAATAGAAATCTATGGGAGAAATCTGTAACACAACAGATGGCGATTGTAAGACAAAAAGCCAATTATTTGCTCTATTTTTATGTTACTTGCTTGACGATTCCTCCGCGTTGTTGCAAAACTATCTGCATGCATTCTAGAAGTACAGCTTGGGGGGAAAAGTGCTTTTTAAACCGTATTCTGGGGTAAAAATCCACAAACTTTAAAGGCAGTTTTTCATCAGATTTGACTGCTGACTCTGAACAGTTATGCCTCTCTGTGCATCATTCGGGGTCTGATCTCGTTAGCCTGAGGTAAGTTATTTCACCAAAAAGTCCGAGCGGTGAGTCTTGCCTTTAAGGACTTTGGTCACTGTAGTTTTTTAGGTACAGCCGAAAAACAGACTTGAGTCCTCTCTGTTGTTATAGACATCTGTTGCGAGCTGTAAACCTTCAACCCGCTGATGTTGAGCTGTTCTGTTCTGTTTACAATGTGGGAAACGGTTGCATTAAAAACATTTTAAAAAACATTTTAATCGACTATTTAGAGAAATGCAAAGTATCTGCAGCACACTGTCAGCGGCGGCGTCGTGAACGAGGCTTTCCTACGCCTAGACCAGAGCCTGGAAGTTACGACTTCACTCCGGCGCTCAATTACATTTATTTATCGTGTGCGAATGCATGTTTAAGTGTGAATCATTCCTCAGAGTAGCTAATGAACGCCATTAGAAACAGAGGCCAACAGAGCAGCAGGGGCAGAATCCTCATCAGATCTCTCCTCTCTCGCTCAGACGCAGCACGTTAGCGCCGCCACTCCAGCCTATTAGTCCGTTCACACCCCGTGACTCCCCCTGCTGTTGGCGCCGCCACGCCGCCGAGGCGCTGCGACGGAGGACGGAGAGAGGAGGCGGGAAAAAAAACACGACGAGAAAGGGCAAAAACAACAACGTGATAAAGTAAGATCGCTAATAAATAACGGCAGATAACGACGCGAGTCAAACGAGGCGTCGGATGGAGGGGGGGGAGGAGGCAGGTGAGGAGGGAAGGAAACTCCTTTAATCTGCAGGGAGAAGGAGAGGATGTCCTGCCTGTGTTTCCCTATCACAGCCACTCATCTGCAAGCATCACCTGCTCCTCATACAGCCATCATAATAACCTTCAGCGTGTTCAGAGTGTGTGTGTGTGTGTGTGTGTGTGTGTGTGTTCGCTCACCTACTGTGAATAGTAATAAGCAGCAGGGCAGGATAAAATATGTCTGCCGAGTTAAGAATATAATAGACTTACCTCCAAGGCCACACATAACAACAACCTGAATAATGACCTGCAATAATTTAAACGGCACACTGAGCTCCACTCCAGTCGGGAGGAAGAAACCTTTCAGTGAGGAATAATTGAAAGCTATTTCAGCGTGCGTCGGGTCCCTCTGCGGGTGTCGACCGAACCCTGAAGGAGGCCGGTTCTGCCGCGGAGCTCATCCGGACGGGGAAGTCGGGTTTGGAGCTGGTTTAAGATGAATTTGGCGGCACGTCGTAGCAACTGTAACGGTGGAAGCTCAACAGGACGTTTAGGTACCTGCTTAGTCGACTCTAAATAATAATAAAATAAGAAAACATCTTCCCCAGGAGTTGTCAGGTTGTTGTTCCACGTTTATCTCACCTGAGAAGTCGTGTAGCGCCAAAGTTTGACGCTTCACACCAGCTAACAAACAAAAAAGCACTAAATTAAAATCGTCTCAGTAACAGCTGTGGCTTTGCAAAACATTCAGATTTTCCTTTTCTTTGTTTTTTTTTCAAATAAGATTCATCTGATTGTTTTTGATGTTGGTTTTGATGCTATACTGATAATAAATAGAAAACAGCTTCATGTGACCAAATATTTGTGCTACAGAAGGAAGAATCAGAGAAAAACTACAAATTGCAGCTTTAAATTTGGGCCTGCATCCATCCATCCATCATCTCTACACCTTAATCCTCACCAGGGTCATGGGGGGCTGGAGTCTATCCCAGCTGACTCAGGGTGAAGGCAGGTTCACCTGGACAGGTAACCAGTCTATCACAGGGCTACACTTAGAGACAGACAACCAAGCACACTCACATTCACACCTACGGACAATCGCGACCTTCTAGCTGCGAGGCAACAGTACTAACCACCGATCCACCAGCAGCATACAAACCCTGAAAATCCCCAACAACCATTCATGCTGTGCACTATTTATATAAAATGAAGCAAGACTATTCGTCACCTTGAATTTACTCAGAACTTCATGTACGTAGAATTTGTGTTTGAAGCAAAGAGCCACGACTTTTGATTTAAACCAGAAACTTTGGTGATTTCCATCATGGGACAGGAGCACACCTTCATGAACTGGAAGTTTAAACGTAAGAACCTTAAAGTTTCAGAGCTCTTGCTGCATCAAGAGTGCACCGAGCGGTAAAATAAATATATTAACTTAAACAACTGACAGTTTTCTATCAGCATTTAAAGCAAGACCGAAGCAGGCGGCGCACGATTGGTCCGTTTTGTGCAGAAGAACAGTCATTTGATGCACAAAATGGACCTTTTTACGGGACTGACTATAGAACCTAACGAAGAAAACCTGGTTAGAAAAGAAAGCTGACACACATTAGCTCTGCAAAGGAAGCCTGGCTATCTTAAACTCGCTTTATCATGCAGACCTTAGAAGTCTTTCAGGGACCAGACTAAAGCCTGGACATAAGAGTCATGAAGATGCCAGTTCATCAGCGCTCCCTAATGAAAGCTCAGCAAACCAACGATGTCCTTACAGAGTATAAACAGGTGCTAACAGATAGCGTCATGTATAGTTTGTATTGTTTTGCAGCACTAATGTAAACCCCCTGTAGAGGCCACAGTACAGGACAGCAGAGACCTCCCTACATCAGCCGAGTTAGCTGCAAACTTTAAATGTTTACACAAAACATTACATGACTTGCTTCTAATTCTCCTGTTTTCTGGTTTCACTCGGCGATCGAAGGTGTTGCTCTGAAGCCTTCCTCCCCTTCCTGTGTCTCCGGCTGCCCTCCGTCGAGCAGCGAAGGCTCGGGGTGAGTCTTGGCTCCGCCCGGGGCCCGAGGAACAGCTGCAACGTAAACCTGCTAAATTAACCGAGGTCTCGGCGAGCCTCGCATATGCATTATTCTAATCAAAGCACATTAGATCATCCAGATACTTTAGACATATGGGTCTCTGTATCCTCCTCGCCGTCGCCATCTGTTTCTCCTCGCCCGCTTTTTCCGAACTTCTCCCCGCGCTCCGTTTCGGCGGATCCCTCGCTCGCACAGCTGCTTCTCTAAGAGACTGGCACACGCTGGCGACATGTTTCCGCATCCAGTCAAACTTCGGAGCGCCATACGGCGTCCGACTACGTGCTACGAGTTTGAGCTGCACGTTGGATACGATTCAAACCGCTTTGCACGAAACGAACGCGCATCGCAGCTCACGCCGTGCGTCGACTGGAAATGAAGAAAGATCCGCAAAAAATATCCTCACAGGAGATGAACTGACATGATAGATCAAGTTCAAGTTGTGCAAACTCCAGGGTTGCACTGGTGAAAAAAAAACCCCCACTAATGTTTGTATGAACGAGTGTATTAAGAAGGTTTTTCTCTCTCTGTGCTGCTTGTCGGTACATTACCAATGTGAGCATACGCTGTCGTTGGAGTTGTGTACGTGTGGTTCAGAGATGAGGAGAAGACGGTTTATGACAGTAGAATTATAAAAATGAGTGGTTAAGGGAGGTTTTCTTCAGAGCTCGTGAAAAAATTTCGGACACGTTTATCAGAGTTACAGGAACATGTCTGAGTTTTAAATAACATTTAGATGTGTGAGCATCTTTTACACACAAAACTCCCATTTTTCTATTTTCCTGTGTTTTACTTTTGCCCCGTGCTACCTGTGTCATGTTGCATTCCCTCAGATTGTAACCACTAATGCACTTTAGTTGTATGAAAAGGTCATTTCCATGGTAGACTTTAGATTCCATTCATCACCGTTTACGTACGTGCTAACAGATACACACTCATGTCCTCCAACAACACAGACGGTCGCACAACTATCCTGTCATCTGTCTGAACACCAAACACTGAGTTCAGGTGTTGCACAAAAGACTTTCACATTCCATCATACCGACACACAGAGGACATGATGTATGTAACACGGGTTTATGTGAGCATGTCTGCTGCTATGACTTGTCTGGCTGCAGCTGAATCCACGACTTCCACACTGTCCCCTTAAAAAAGCTTCAAAGCTGCGATTGTTTGACATTTAACACATCACACGCACAGACAGCATCCCAGTACACATGCTGAAGTAACTGACCAGGAGCCATCAAACCAGCAGTGGTTCTGCTGCAGGGCTTCTGACAGCGCCGGCCCGGTTTTATCTGTGCCTCCCCGACAGCACCGCTGTGCCGTCCTGTGTAAGCAGCATCCAGAACCCAGCGTGGTCCCCCTCTTTAGAAGTGGCTAAAAAGGAAAACGCTCTGGCTGCCTTATTGGCATGTTTCTGTCAAATCGATATCAAACCGAATTACAAAAGCGACTAAATGCGTAGTGATCCCGAGCCTCCAGCGGGGGCAGCGCAGGACGCTGCTGTGCTGCGGCGGGTGGATTGTGGGCGGCTGTGAAGTCGGAGCATAAAATCCCAGAGACTTACCGGAGTTGGTGATGGTTAGCAGGTCCAGACGCCGCTGTTGCTGCAAGAAAGAGAGAAGAAAGAGAGTCAGATAAAATACTACGGACCAATAATCGATCTCATCATCAGCTGTCAGGATAAATCTCAGAGAGAATCTATCGATCTGTCCTGATTTCATCTGCTCGGTAGTAGCAGTGGTTTATAGTGAGATATGAACATGCTTTATAGAAAGTTTGTTTTCAATGTGATTTGTGTTTGTTCTGAACATTTTTTCTAAACTAACTTGAGCTCCGACCTCCAGTAACCTCCCAACACAACGGTGCTGCTGTTCATTTAAGGTTTAATTATAAAAAAAAAAAAAAACGTGTCTAACTCTGTTTTAACCTCTCAAGGCCTGGAGTCCACAAGTGTAGACGTCACAGTTTGGGTTATAGTAGCACATCAGTTAATTCTTTTCAATTTTTATTTATTTATTTGATTTATTCTTATTATTTTATTCTTTTTGTTTATTTTGTTTTTATTCTTTTTATATATTTTTATAATTATTTTAAAAATATTTTTATATATTTTGAAAACATATTTTTATTTTTTTTTATGCTTTTTTAAAATTATTTTTTTATTCTCTTTACTATTTAACCATAAGAGGTTAAAGTATTTGCTCAGGAGTGAAAGTCGTTTATGTTTTTGCACAAGTTTATTTGTGAGATATGAAGACTATTTATTTCTTTATGGATTTTAAAATGGATTTTATGGATAATTCTGACGTTAACATTTTTCCAAACTAACTCGAGCTCTGACCTCCAGTAACCTCCCAACACGACCGTGCTGCTGTTCATTTAAGGTGTCGTTCTGCATCTAATGTAAATCAGCTTCTCATGCTCTGTTTTTAAAGTAATTTCCTGAAGTTCTGATGCGAAAATGTGGAAAAACTGTGGAACTGATTTCACTAGCTAGTTTATGTTTGAGCAGAAGTTTATTTATAAAAGTTTGTTTTTTACGTGAGTGATTACGGCTTACGGTTACGTTAACGTTTTTCCAGAATAACTTCCTCCAGTAGCCTCCTAACACGACCGTGCTGCTGCTAATTTAAGGTGTAAATTGTGAAAAAAAAGCCGGTCTAACTCTGTTTTTAAAGTAATTTCCCCGACGCTCCGTGTGCATGTGTAAGTGTGACCTTGTGGGTTTCCATGGAGTGTGTTTGAAAGCAATTTTACACTGAGCTGAGAAGGAGTCTAGAGGAGGTGCTAGCTCGCTACCCCTCTCTTTAACCTGCCGCCTTTCTACACACTCACACACACACACACACACACACACACACACTCGACTGTCGAGCACTGCAGTAATCAACACCCTCCTCATCTAGCAGTCCCTCAGGAAAGAAGATCTTCACATCCCAGGAAGGGATGAAGGGCCTGTGTGTGTGTGTGTGTGTGTGTGTGTGTGTGTGTGTGTGTGTTGGGGACACAGCGTGGCTAGGTCACAGTCAAAGCAAGCTTTTAGGACCAGACGTCATTAATATTCAAGCACCAGGCGAACCAGTTGCTGAGAGGGATAAGCAAAGAGACCCTCCACATGCTGGGAGTCGTCCCCTCCTCCAACGCCTGCAGAAGAACTCTCCGACGGGCCGCTAAACACTTATTTTAGCATTTAGCAGATGCTCTTAGTCAGAGAGAACTTGTAATATACGACATGAGTGGAAAAGGCTCCAGCGATGGACTCATTATAAATACATGTGCAGCGACTCTGTGGTGAGAGGATGCAGGGTGAGGAGCTGGAGCAGTCTGCAGCATGAAAAAAATAAAGTTTGTTTAATGGTTTTTAACTGTAATATTAAAAAAAAGTAGGGTTAATGTGCAGATTTTTCCTGTTTTGGTAAATTACAGATAACTAGCAAAGTCATAAAAAAGCAATAATTTATGTTAGCCATTAAAAAATCAGACAAAAACTGAACATAACATCGAAAAAATATACTTTTACAAATAGAAATGAATTCTTTTATCATATTTTTTAGGAGTTATTTTTTAAAATATTTTTCTTGTTTTGTTAAATTACAATTATTAACTAGTAAATACACAGAAAAAAAGTGTTCATTTACATGTTTATTATATAAAAAATAACAACAGGCCAAAACTGTAAATAATGTCTAAAAAAATCTGCATTTTAAAAATAAGAATTCATTCTTTTACAATGTTAAAATTACAAAATTTTACATGATTTAAATCAGATAAAAATACAATTATTTTACAGATATTGGTCGATATTAAAAAGAAAAAAAAAGCTTTTCCTGGTTTTGTTTGATTACAGATAATATAAACAGCTGAAACCAGACGTTTACGTTCACATTGTGGTGGACACTAGTTCTGTAGGTCTCACACACAAAGGATGCTTTTATTTTGAAGGGACAACAGGGGTAAGGTTTCCAGCGTTCTGGTAAAAAACCATCTAACTGTTTGAGAAGTCAGTGAGTCTTGCTGTGAGTGGAGTCAAATAAATGAACTCAAAAACAAACAAGAGTTACAAGAAAGTCGCTGAAATGCATTAAGGTGTGAGGCTGAAGGCTGAAGGCAGCGTTCACGTAGTTAGATGTGATTACACGGTTCAGCGTGTGCATATCCACATGTATGAGCGCTGCGTGTCGGACGTATGCAGCAGAGGTCACTGTGACAACATGAGACGCTCAGCGCTGCTTCCACCTCCTGCACAGACCAACAGCTCGATGGAGCCACAGCAGGAACGTTCAGGCCTCCAACTCTGCTCGCTGCTGCTGAACACAACATGTGGACCAGAATCAGAACCTTTACTGCACCAGAAAACACAACAGAAGGTTCGTCTTTTAGCAAAAACATTCACATCTATGACCTTTTATCCCACCACAGTATTTATTCTGAAGCTTCAGTTCAAATTGTTTGATTTAAACGTCTAGTTTAGCGGTTTTAAAGGATGTTATGTGTTACAACGAGTGCAGATCTGTGCTTTGAAGTCTGCATTACTCTACAGGTGTCTGCAGGTGAGACTAGAAACTCTGACATGTCTCCAGCTGAACCTTCTTGTTCTGATCTGCAGTAGAAGCTTCATCACAACCACAGTGGTTCTTATTGTGCTTTAACTGCAATTATTTGGTTTAAATGTCTCGTTTTAATGATTTTAAAGGACATCATTTGCTTCAATAAGATCACAGTCATCTGTCCTAACTTTCTCTGCACTGAGCTCTGGATGAGCAGACAGGTGGATTAAATGACTCGGACTGTGCAGCACCTCCTGCTGGCTCTACAAATTACTGCAAGCGGATCTATTTACTACCAGCACAGTGTCATTTTAAAATTAATTAGTGCAGCTGAGCACATGTGGAATCAGAAAAATGCACATCAGCCAAAAAACAAGAGCCTTGTTAGATGTTAAAGCCTCCAAACCAGCTCCAGTCGCTGTGAAGCTGCTTCTCTCCGACACACAAACACATGCAGACAGCTTCGACTCCAGCAAATGAAAAGTGCCGCTCAGCCCGCCAGTACTTATGCACAGATAATGAATCAGCGGTGGAGAATTACAACACGCCGCCGCCGCCGCTCTTCCTGCTGCTTTTGTTGGTCCTCAACATGGATAAGGTGCTTAGTGTTCCTTAGGAGGACGAGACAGACAGACAGACGCACAAAGACGGGAATCTGACACACACAGAATTACATTAGCAAGAAGCATTTCAGGGCAGAAAATAGGATTGAATTAATCTTTATCAAACACGGCCGAGAGCTGAGGGATCACACCCCGGCTGGAGCCGGCCGGGCCTCGCCGGCCGCTCGCAAACACTCCCACTGCAGCAGATTGAAGCCGACGCTGTAAACGCTCGGTGCTAATTGGTCGACTGAATCCATCCTCCTCACCTTTACTTCAGGTACTCGCTGTCAGGTGGGTGAGGTTTGGATGCTGAAGAATTAAATGCATTAAGAGATGCACCGTAAAAATAAAACTGCTTTCACCTGTA
>NW_007578595.1:135153-149487 GCF_000690725.1 Stegastes partitus
TCTTTAAACTGAACTAATCAGACTAATCGAGCTGCATCAGGCCACATTTCAACAGAAATCCAGGAAGTTAAAACAGTTCTTTGCAACGAGCCATTTGCCTGAAATCCACAGATGTTTACTGCAGGTGAGCGCGGACCGGACCTGCCAGTTAAAGTGTTATTAGGTCAGAAAACAAGAAAGCAGTTGGGACCGGAGGTGACGGCCGCTCCAGCTGTCGCCGCCGTCCCGGCCAGCCCTCCTGGACTCTGGGGCTCTGTGGCCGGCAGCGCGGTAAACAACACGAGGCCGAGGCGCCGCTCTCTCAGACCCACTTCACAGAGCTACAGTGAGAACATAATTAGCTGCTGTGCTTCCAGGCGTGTAACCTGAGCGGCTATTTTTATCCGTTTTATGAGTCCTGATAATGTTCGATCTTCACCTCCATCAGTGGAAAGATGCAATTTTTGCAAAGACCTCAAACTAGTGGAGAATTGATGTTCTGACGAGAAGACGAAGCGCTCGCTTTCTCCATAAACGTCTTTATCAGATTCTCTCCTTATTAGTTTCTATTAGTCTCTCTTGAATATAACTAGAGACACGTGGTGTTTATTTTATAAATAGTTTTCCAGTACGAGTCTGACAACTGCCACCCCCCGTACAGAAATCCATACCGCACTAATCAGTATAAATACGGTCATTAACAGAACCAATCACCAGGCCGGACTGTGGCAGCGTCCTAATCTGGGTGGGAAGAAGGAGGACGGAGTCAAACGGAGTGACAGCAGCAAAAAAAAAACCATTAATGTACTAAACCCCTGCTTTATGACTAAATTAAATATTCATGCACAATCTACCCAAAACCCATTTGCCAACATTTCCTCCAGAATTTACTTTTCATATTTGCTGATTGTTATCACACAGAAAGAGAGAAGCTGAGGAAGAGGAAGGCTGGAGGAGGAGGAGGAGGAGCTGGAAATCCCAGCCATCATTTTGTAGCTCATTTCAAATTAATTTAAAGTCAATATGGCTAAATTACAGCCACCGTGCCACTGCTTCCACCGCTTTCACAGTTTTTAGGGAGAAGAATTAGATGTTGTTGTGGGATGGGAATACTTCAGCAGTGAAATGTGTTGTGTGGGGAACTTTATTTTCAGAAAATATTCTTCTTATTATTACCATTAAACCTGCAGTAATTGGTATATTTGGAAACCAGCTGTAAACTGTGAAAGTAAAATTAACTCTTAGCTTCTAGGTTTTTATTTATTTATGTGGTGAATTATGTGTTCGCTCTTTGTGTGTTGAAGCGTCTTCGGTTCATGTAAGTGGAGCGACGTTCAACCATCGCAGCAGGTTTGTGTTCAGGTTGAAGAAAAGAGGTCAAAGGAAAAGTCTGGAGGTCCGTTTTAGGAGATGTTTTTACCTCCAGGAGGCTGTTTGTGTTTGGAAAGTTGGACTCAGGAATTTTTTATGTTGATAAAAATGAATTCCTGAGTTTCTGGTCACTGGAAAAGCTGCTAGATTTCTCCTTAAGGAATTTAAATAAGCCGTTATTAGCCATGTTGTATATAATATTAGAGCAAACTTCAACTCAGCAGAGTGTCGGTTTTATTATTGAAGGTAATAAAACTCACAGCAGCATTTCCACAACAAAATAAAAGTTAGAGTCTGTACTAGCTGCTGCCTATTTGCAACATCAACAGACACATTTGCATTTATTTAGAGTTGTTCAATAGTCACAAAAGTTCAGTTTTTGTTCTTGAAGAACCCAAACAAAGTTGTAAAAGATGGTGCAAACAGCAAGAAGTGACCAAAGGATGCTGCAGAACTGACTGAAGCTGCAGCTTCATCCCGTTCCCGCGCAACAAGTCATGTGATCAGCTGCTAATATAACAAACATGACGACTGCCACATTAAGGGATGAACACGGCTTCACGTGAGCGTGCCGGCTGACACGCCGTTCGTCTAAATGTTGACATTACAGCTATGCATCCATTATCCTGCCCTCCTGACGTAACCACATCCAGGAAACGTTCACCGGCTTCATCCGTCGTCCCCGGTGACCCGTTAGCACACAAACATGGTCCTAGAGTACAAACAGGGTCACGGCGAGGGTCGGCCGTTAATGTGGCCGCGAGTGAGAGCGTCTTTGTCGGCGGCATGACTAATCTTCTATCATCCTCCGGTGCGCTCATCGCATCTCTGCTCTACCTCATCGGCTGAAACAGACTCATCTGAGTCACTATTTTCACTTCTGTGCATCCTCACGGAGCAAACACACACACACACACACACACACACACACACGATGATCTGTGGCACTCTGGAGGTAAAAGGGGAACCTGCTGTATTCGGCTGCCTGCGTGTCTCGCTGCATCTTACTCATGGTCCCTTGGTAACACAGAGGGGCGGTGAGGTAAGAATGAGCTAATGGGATGAGCTTTTTAGGTTCTGTTTGGGTGTGGCTGTCTGGCCCACTAGAGCCGACGACCTCACAACGCCAGAGGAATACAGGTGTTCAGGACAGAAGCCTTCCAGAAGCTGCACAACGTCATCGCTCGAGGCTGTCAAACATAAATACACACGACAAAAACAGACATGAATATTTCTCGGTCATGACTAAAATAAAGCTCTCAGCGCAGAGGCAGAAAATAAATCTCCATGATTTTGTTTCTGTAGTAAAACGGCTGCTTGCCAGAAGAACCGTGATCATGTCTGTGCTCGCATGACGGTGTCAGGTGATGTGTTGTGTGACGCCGAGACGGGGAGGGAGGAGACGGGAGCAGAGGGGATGGAAGGCAGAGCTTTGTTGCGTGACCAGGAGCCCTCGGTTAAAAATACAACAAACCAAATAAAAGATTTATTCCTTGTGAGAGCGGAGAGCAGCTTCCTCCTGAGCGGAAGCAGAGGACAGCCTCGGCCACCTGCACACGGCACACAGTCCTCCTCCTGCTGCTGCCATTACTGCAGCGCCTCAACACTGTGGACTGCAGTAATCTGATAATATGCACAACAGCTGGCATGTACAGATAATACATGTTGGCACGGTCGAGCACTCAGTCCAACACGGTCATACGGTATCGTGCGGTCATATGCTGCACATATACACGTACATGCACCGCCGACTTTCTCATAGCAGTTAAAAAACATGATTCAATTCCATCTTGATCATTAAATATTCATGAAGACCAATTAAAAGAGCAGCTAAGCTGGCTGTGAGGACCCTTTCCTCCATCTTTCTGTCACAGGCAGTCTGTCAGGTCGCCTGCTTTTTGATCAAGGACCCCATGGGTCCGGGCTGTACGACCATGGTGGACCACTTATCTCTTTTCAAACACTCAGTCTGTCAGTTTAAAGGCAATAACTTCATCCAGTCGGCCAACAGCGGCTCAGCCAGCCAGATGGTAACAAATGTCCCCTTAACACCATATTGTAAGGCTAAGGCTGTGACATCACTGCTGTGGGTGTGTTATCCATGTTTGACTGGCAGTGTGCAAGTTTGACGAGGGCATTACCGCCTGTGACAGCCAACTGGAGAACTAATCTCTCCCTCTATATTTAGAGAAGCTCCGGACAAGCTGGAGATGTGTTTTGGCTACGAAAACGCAATAAGAGTCCTGATGAATCTCCTGTCTGAGCGAAATCCTCTTGTACAAAGACAACCACTGACTGGAGCTCTGGAGAGGAAACTTATGGCTTTACAGACTACAACAGTTAGTGTCTATTTATTCTAATGGTGCAGTGTTTTTTTTAGTCCTGGGTTAAAGCAGATCTGCAGGTCCTGCTGCAGGACTCGGCTTGACATTAGGAGACAATAAGAAAGTACAGAAGGAGCTTAGATGTAAGATGAGGCAGAACAAGCTTATATGAGGAAGAGCAAGGCCTACAATAGGATACCAGGTTGCAGCAAAACAGTCAGAATCGGATTTAGAAGTGAACAAAAAGCGTCTCTGGATATGAGGCATCCAATAAGAAGCGGTCTCCGGTGGACACAAACTGAGGCAATGTGCTGAATTAGTTTTCCACTGTGTTTTATGCCTGATTCTTCAGGTTCAAAGCAAATCTGCTCACATCTGTGCTTCCCCCTGACTCATGGAAGTCCAATCTAAGAGTCCACTGCAAACAATCAGTCAGCTGTCAGCAGCCATTGGCGTCTCAGACCAATAACTACCTCAGAAACAGACTCCCATGTAAATCTGTAGGGCTGTATATCCAGTGTTGTTGAGCTCCTCTGGGACTTTCTTTGTCTATTTCTGTCTGGTACTCATCACAAGTCCAAAATCTGTCACAGAACTTGTGGGCTATAAGAGCTTCTCTCTGGAGAGAGGAGGTCCCTGGTGTGACCAAGTCCAAACTGCCTTCAACTTCAGCCTCAACTCTTTGTAGACACGCCTGATGCTACTCTGGCAATGGGGCTTGATAGCTGTTTACATAATTTTTAATTAAAAAATAATAATTTAAGAATCTGCAGCATTCCTGGGTCCCGTCCACCATGTCTGAAGCTCGGAACCTCTCACCTCACAACTCCAGAAGGGAAAAAGTGCAAAAGTGTTTGCTTCCAACATGTGAAAAATCAAACCAACTGTTCCACCAAGGGATGGACATTTTGAACAATTTTCTTAACCTATATTCAGCAGCCATATCTATCAATAATCAATAAATGAACAATACAACTACCTCCTGTCCTGATGGAATTGCTTTGAATGCGGTCATGTGACACACGGCGCTCTAGCTGCATAGACAATCAGTCAGTTGCCCATAAAAACGTCTTTATAGCACAACATGAACACCAGATCTACGGCTGGTGGGTGTTAACTGTCACAGGACACGTTCTCATGGTGGCACGTTCTCACAGTGTTCTCTGTCCGAGGAATCGTCTCCTCAGGTTGCTACAGTATTTAGCAGTAAGAGGCTCCACCTGGTGGAACAACCAGGTACTGCAGCTTATCTCCAATACATTTTCTGATCATCTTCATTAACATCCTGAATTCCACCCAAGAAAGACTCCAGCTTTGTCTGCAGGTCAGTGGACATCACCCTGCATGCCTCTGTTGAGTTCTAGCATGCTGTTGCTCGGGACTGAGTTTTTCTTTGCCATGTGGATCATGTGACTACAGCGTTGTTGACTTTCAGCTTCAGGTGAATGTCTTCGTCATTAACCTTCTTGGTCAGTTTGACCTAAAATCACAACAGAATTAACTACAGCTGTCCGGCTGTATCGTAGAACTACAGCGTTACCACCTCGATGGCACGCTGTCATGTCTCCTGTGTTTCATATCTATCAGGCACCTGCGCATAAATGTCAAACTGTCTGCTCTCCCGTGCATCTGTGCACGTGGCTCTACTGTATATGATGTGTGCACAAATGGGTAACCTAAGACCCCCGGCTGAGCCAAGGCTTTCCTCTGTGACCTGGAGAAGAATCAATGACGGCGTCTTGACACGGGGGACCAATCAATGAGCTGAGGACACTGATAGCATACTTGATACTTGAACACACAACTGCACTCACGCGCCCACGCAGACACGGATGGACTCTGTGCTATCATCATTTCCCCATTGGGCTGTGATTGACCCCTGCCTGATGGAGTGCAGGTGTAGTGACCTGGTATTTACCGGAGAACGCCGAATCAATGGCCTCCCGGCCGCAGACACACAGTCCGGACGACGCTGCAGCAATGCTGAGCAGAGATCAAGGCCCGGCTGTTCTACCGGTCTGATCACAGAACATTAATCATTCACATCATAAATCACGCTTGTCACATCTCGTTTATGAACTAAATTACTTTTTATAATGATTTTTATAAATTTTATGAATACAAAACTTTGGCAGCTTCCTCAGGATTGTTTTTTTCTTTTTTTCCCTAAAAGGTCTCCTGCATACTTAATGTTAAAAAGTAATTAATGTGAAGTTTTATCTGTTTGATCGTGTCAGTGAAACAAACGACTAAAAGAATACAGATGTACCGTTGAACCAGTTCAGCTTGGGCTGCAGTAAAAAAAAAGAAACCCTCTGTGTCCTTCATCAACAAGTTTAAGAGAGCAGCCTTTCCATTTATATTACCGTCTCTTCTGCTGTGTTAAAAAGTTTTATCTTTCGGAAACACTCCAATGCCAGCAGTATAGTGGGAAATCCACCTTGGTTTTATAGTCTTATATTTCCATCATTTTCTGTTAGGGGTCTTCAATCAACTGTGAGAGATAGAAAATGGAACTGAGAATACTCCATATGGGACTTGGAGCTCCAGCCTTCAGAAGTGTCAACAAACTTTTTAAGTTTCGGCGACGGGGACTCGTGCTCCTGCTCCTCACAACGGTGAACTTGAGTATTGACTCGCCGCTCTCCCCGTCTTCAGACCGACCCTATCGGAGTATCAATAGATGAGATGTAAGGTTGAAAAGTTCACCCATCTCTCCTCGGGGGCCTAATTGGAGCTGAAGGTCAGGAAACGTGTATGTTTCTATTGGTTTATTGCCTTTATGGATCCAACAAGAGTGTCGAATGTGTATGTGTTGGAGTCGTGAAACAATTCTGCTCTCTTGTGTCTCGCTGCCTTTTTCCATTTCAAAACCTGCTAGTTTTTTTTATTTTTTCATGATATCCCCGAAAACAAATTCAAATGTCTGTTATCTTCAAGTAACCAGACAGTGAGAGACATATTAGAAAAGAAATGAAACAAAATGTTGTGTGACTAAAGCGTTTTCCCCGGCACAACTTTTCCCATTTAGTTGAGTTCAATCAGGTATCGGGATGGAGTGCTGAATAGTTCTTTAAAGCTGGAGCGGGCTGGACTGCTGTGTTACTGGTAATTAAGCAGGACAATAATTAGCTGCTAGCGGAGGAGGGGGAGGGAGGGGGAGATGCACTGAAACACAAATGCAAGCAAACAAACACAACACATACATTCAAACTGTAAGATGCTGGAGATGCGTCCGATCTCTGCGTCAAAACAGCCCAAAAAAAACCCTCTCCAGATGTTGACGTGTGGAGCAGATGGACGCACCGTTTGGCAACTTCTAATCACAGTTTGGAACGAGAACGAAACTCAGACAGAACACGGAGCGGGACGGCGATCGGAGGACGCTCATTTGAAGATGACAAACTGCGAAGGAGAGCGAGGGGGAAGTTGTGTTGGCGGTGAGACTCCCTCCCTCTCGCTGTCTCACTCGGTCGGGGAAGGGTCAGCCTGCTGCCAGTGCCGTGTGACTTGGAACCTAAAAATCAATTTAACATCGCAGCTAAACAAAGCCGCATTGACCATCGCAGGTACCTGGCTTAGGGCCAGTTCCATTAGCCGTGTACGAGTGTGTGTGTGCGTCTGCGAACCGGGCCGGTCAAGAGGTTCAGGAGTGCTGTTGTGGAGCATGTCTGTGTAACCTGTTTGTGTAGGAATGCAGCGAGACGGGGACGGCGGCCAGAATGAGATCCAATACGTGGCATTGCCTTTCTGCTGATTGCTGGGAATCTCGAGGCCTGCGTGTTCTTCGAAGCGGCCAACCAACCGAGCTGTTGGCTTCATTCAGAGAAGGAAAGCCAGACAGGTGGAGAGCACACGGAGAGGAGACGGACACAAAATAAAAACGTAGTAGTTCATAAAAAGTAAGATCCCGTCACACTAAGCAGGACTATTACTTCATGAGTGGAAACATTATCGCACTCTTAGCGCCATTTTTCTCTACTTGTGTAGGTCGAGGTGACCACAAACTCAGATGATCTGAAAGCTCTCTAAGGCGAGGCAGAGGTAACCCGTAAAAAAGATGTGAAGCGGGTCACAGTTTGATTCATGTAAACGTATAGGCTCAGTCTTAGAGATCAGGTGAGGAGCTCTGACCACAGAGTACAGTCACTTCTTCTTCCTTGTGTGGAAAGGAGTCGGCTGAGGTGGTTCAGGCATTTGATGAAGATGCCTCCAGGGTGCCTTCTTCTGGAGGTTTTCCGGGGAACTGGTAGGAATCTCAGGTAGACCAAGACCTCGCTGGAGATATGACGTATCCCATCCGACCTGGGAACACCTCCGACAGGACGAGCTGGAAAGTGAAAGAGGGGCGTCTGCTGAATCTGCTGCCATCACAACCCGACCCCGGTTAGCCGTAAGAACCTGGGTGGATGGATGAACTCATGGGTACAAAATGAACAACAGGAAGAAAATGGGCAGGTTGGTTGTATCTGGACACGTCGTCCTGATCATGTAGCTGCACCACGTCAACACAAATCCCACTCTGGATATCCCACCGCCTGCACATGTCCACGCCCGGTAGTGTCAACGGATTCCTGCTGCCCCTCTCAGCGATCTTGGTCTTTGGGTTGCTATCTGGGGTTCAGATTCATAACAAACTGGTAGATTGGCTGCGTGACTATACAGGAAATCTGCCTCTTGGGTTGCAGCTCGTGTTTCATCCAAAGAAGGGTTTCATCTGTTTGCTTGTCGAGATTCAGGAGGTTCAGAAATCAAGATTATGGCGCCGTTCCAGCTGTACACACTGGAAATCCAACCATACTGAAGGCAGCAGGACGGCGAGGAGAAGACATGCGACGTTTTGGCTAATAAGCTGGAAAACCCTCAACGCCTTGGGTGCACGCTGAACGCCTGAGAACATTACATAATTGATTACATGGCGCAGGATTGACAGAGCTCAACATCCAAAGAGAATATTTTAGCTGAAGTAATAATTTATTGGAGCTTTAACCAGAATTGGATTTCATTAACATACTTACAACATCATCTGTAAAAAGAAGAAGAAAAAAGGATCTGTTAGTTCTGGTGATTCTGAACAATGTGTTTCTGGAAAAGCCTGCCATGTTTGTGTGTACAGTATCCAGTGTTTACCCACTCTGACAGGATCCCTGCTGTTAACGGGTAGTGGTGCCTCCCTGTGGCAAAGGATGCAGCAACACCAGCTTTGCACCTGCCCCCTTCCTACCTCCATCCTACCAGGCCTATCCCCCCCCCCCAACCACCTCCTCCCTTGCAGTTCAAGATCTTAAACTGCCCCGGCAACCCAGCCAAGGTCTCCCCTCCTCTCAGGAGCGTCTTTTCCCCTCCTGAGATAAAACAAACAAGAAAACAGTCGTTTGACGCATCTGTAATCACCTTAGCTATATCCGCTGGAACTGAGGGCTTTTAATTTGCCGTGCTTTTAATTTGTTTTCACAGCAGTTTCGAGCAAATTGAATTTGTTAATTAAAGCAGCAAAATGAAATGCTGAGCATTATTGACGAGATGCTAATTGGGTTAGTGTGGAAATTGGAAGTGGGGGTGAAGTGGGGTGGGTGGGGGCTAACGAGAGGGTTGAGGGAGGAGAGCAGGGCATTTTGGGGTATCAATAGTCAGGACAAATCACATTACAGGAGCAGCGCAAGAAAAGGCTACAAGCCAAGTGGCCCCATGGTGGCTGCATTATGGGCTGTGTGTGTGTGTGTGTGTGTGTGTGTGTGTGTGTGTGTGTGTGTGTGTGTGTTTGCACGCACAACACATCTCCCCAGGCCGTTTTTGGCAGTCGTACACAAACACAGATAGACAGCTGTACTTCCTCCTGATTTCTTTCCAACACAAATAAACACAACTCTGGGCGCACACACAAACCGGCAGAGACGCACACGGAGGAGCATCTGCCTGATTCCATTAATAGAGGCTTCAGTAATACAGTCGTACAGTATATGACGGCTTTACATTTATTTCTACATGCTAAATACTCCATAAGATGCTGTGTAGGATAACAGGAGCGCTCATAGGTTTACACACAGTCGGCCAAACGTAACGTGGTTCTGGTATCGGTCCAGTCTGCAGTCTAACAGAATGACTAAGTGGGTCAGTCCATGTAAAATCACAGAATCATGGCTAGAAGATGATCCTGGTACCAGAAATATAGGTAAACATGAGGCCTTTCATTTGCTGCTACCAGTTCTGACCATCACACATGTTGATATGAGGCTTGAAGGTTTACCCAAGATGCATTGCTTCGTCCAGGAACTGATCAGAAAACAGAAAACACATCCAGAGAAACAATGCTGGGTTCTATCACTCTATACCATAGAACATAAACTGGTGCACTGGTGCCATCAACACTATGATATGATGTCTTTGTGGTGGTTTTGTGTGTCTTTGCAGTTGTTTTGTGCATCTTTGTGGTCATTTTGTGTATAATTCTAGCTATTTAGTGTTTATTTATGGCTGTGTTGTGTGTCTTTGTGGTGGCTTTGTGTCTCTTTGTAATCATTTTGTGTGTACTTGTTGTCATTTTGTGTATATTTCTAGTTATGTAGTGTTTATTTGTGGTGGTTTTGTGTCTCTTTGTAGTTGTTTTGAGTCTCTGTAATCGCTATGTAGCTTCTTGTAGTCATTTTATGTATATTTCTGGTTGTTGAGTGTATATTTGTAGTGGTTTTGTGTCTCTTTGCAGTTGATTTGTATCTTTATACAGTTGTTTTCCGCCTCTTTATGGTGGTTTTGTGTCTCTTTGTAATCATTTCATGTCTCCTTGTAGTCATTTTGTGTATATTTCTAGTTATGTACTGTTTATTTGTGGTGGTTTTGTGTCTCTTTGTAGTGATTTTATGCATATTTGTAGTTGTTTAGTGTATGCTTGTGGTGGTTTTTGTCTTTTTGCAGTTGTTATGGGCCTCTTTGTGGTAATTTTGTGTATATTTCTTGTATTTTAGCGTTTATTTATGGTGTTTTTTGTCTCGTTGTAGTTGTTTTGAGTCTCTGTAATCGTCATGTTGCTCCTTGTAGTCATTTTATGTATATTTCTGGTTGTTTTGTGTTTATTTATGGTGGTTTTGTGTCTCGTTGCAGTTGTTGTGTGCCTCTTTGTGGTGATATGACGATACTGATGCTTCACCATAACATCTGGAGTGAATGAAAACCTATTTGGTTGCAGTTTTAAACAGAGCTTAATGTGTTTTTCTCATGTGTAATTCTTGTCCTGATGAGGGCTCTAAAATGCTGGAAGAATAATGTGAATTCTAAAATGCTAAATTTAAAGCCCCCCTTATGTAGCTCAAGAGCTTCTACCTGAAAATATTCACAGTATGAAGGCAGGATTTGGCAGCGCTTCATTAAATAAACTGAACTTCTTGTACTTATATGCAATGACCCAATTAATCAAACAAGGCCAGAACTAAGCAAGAATAGATAACACCGTTCAGAGCTCCATCATTCAGCTGGTTGGCCTGAGATGACTTCAGAACCTTCTCACATATGGCACAATCTGAAAAGGAGGCCACGGCGGCAACAGAACACTAAAATATCTCTCTGTCAGGTGTAGTTGGGGCAGGCTTCACTTCTGGCAAATCTAATTAAGTGCAGCCCCGTTTTAAAGCAGCAAACTCCCAGACCTGATGTGCTGCAAGGAAAGTCCAGTCTGGCTCGTTCTGAGAAGAGTCTGATGGATTTGTCTGGGAGCTGTAGAGTCCAGAAGTACAATTATACTACAGCACTGTACTTTTTTACAAATTCTCAGCAATCCAAATCAGCTTTTAAGGGCAGATTATGCGTCTCTTTGAGCTGAATTTGTATTTCTGGAGAGACTAGAATTCCTCCCCCAGTACCTTTACCAACACAGCTGCATAGGAGACATGCTGTGTTGTCCATTTAGGCAACAAAGAACCTACAACACCATAAAAGTGTTGCATTTAGTCTGTAATATCAGGATACTGTGAGCAGAGTAACGGCCTGTGAAAGCTGCTCATATAACTGAAAGAACATCCAAACACAAGATGACTTTTGTTGCAGCAATTCTCATTAGTACGGTGGCCCAGAAGTGTCACAACAAAACAAAAGCCACAACACAACACAATAAGCCACAACACTACAAAACTAACCACAACACAACCAAAGCCAGAGATTAATGGACATTATTTGCCATCAGTATTTTACTTACTTTCGAGCTGTTTCCAACAATCTCCGGCTTCTGCCCACTTCGTCTGGCGTTGTGCACTTCACAGCATAACTTCCGGGTTAAAAAAACAACTTCCGTTGCAGCCGTTGTGTTGTGGTGCGGCTAATTTTGTAGCGTTGTGGCTTATTGTGTTGTGTTGTGGCTTTTGTTTTGTTGTGACACTTCTGGGCCACCGTACATTAGCATCGAGGATACCAAACTCCTACAGAGGTTTTTAGACTATGGTCGTTTTCTACTTCCTGTCACTTTAAAAGTTCGTAGTCAGGCCACATCCCACAGCAACAGTCCAGGTCAGAGTTGTTCTACTTCAGAGGATCTTGTGTGTTTCTGATGGTTATCAAGCTGGAATATTCCTCCTATTTAAGTGTCTACAGACAGGAAGTCCTCCTGTCAGCCAGTACTTTGGTTTATCCTCCAACATTCATGGTGCATCTATGAATGTCATCTCCCAAACACCTTTAGTACTCATGTAGTCAAGTATTATCACACTTCCACCTCCGTGCTTCACTGTCTGGTCGATGCATTCACTGTGGTCAGGTTCACACTAAACACACAGGACTCCATCGTAGCTAAACAACTTTTACTTGGTCTCATCTGAACACAGAATGTGCTTCCAATATCTGTCAGTGTTCATATTCAAATGTTCTTTAGCAAAGTTTCATCTGATGTCAAACAGCTAGCTGATTGTTTTGCTCGCCATCCATTGGTTGGCACTCTGCACTGTCCTTTACACCGTCTGAGCTGAAACAGAAAATCCCATTTCCACTGATAACGCTAAGTCTGAAGCAGCTGCCCATCTGCTTTAACAGCAGTTCACTGTCCGAGGCGTCATTACAGGATGGCGACCACTGCAGCTCTGATTAGTGGTACTAGTTCTGGTTTCCACTGATTTTTAGCTGCTTTTCCGTTTTTTGTAAAGTCTTACAGCAAGTTTTTTTTTTAATATCCTTTGACAAGTGGAGCCATGATGCAGACATGCAGACAGACACAACCCATAGGAACCCATAGGAGAATGTTCAGGTGTCCACAGCTCATTTCAGAACCATGTTGATGTTTGGGAGTCACAGGTGTGCCTCAGTTTAGTTTAAACTTCTAACTTGTGCATCAATAATCACAAGTGTACTGACTTTTGTTGCATTTAGTTCCTCCTTTGGGTTCATTTTTACTAAACACAAGTATTTAAAGCAGATTTTTAGCGTCCCTGCTCTGTGGTGAGGTGGTTAGCCGGCCCTGCTCGATAATAAGTTCGTTATTTCTACTTTGTGAGTTGCTTATTGAGCTGTTGCATCGTTAGAAACACTGAGAAAGAATTCCAAAGCCCATCTGGTCTTTGCACTTGAGCACGCCTCAAGCACTGTGACACTGTCGGATTAAAACTAAACTCAAAAAAAGCTTTAAAAAAAAAGAAAAAGAGGCGACGCATGATGTTGTAATGAACATGGCACCACGGCGTCTTTGTGCAGAGACTCTGATTGAGGACTGTTGGGAGCGTGAAGCCCCGAAGAAGTTCTGTGAAGTGGAGTAGAAAGAGAAAAAATTAAAAAAAAGTTCTCTCTTGATTTTAATGAGCCTGTTAAGTACTTTATTTATCCTGTTAAGAATTTCTTTGTTTTCAAAAGTGCTTCTAAAATAAAGTCATTAGTATCATTAAACGCCTGAACCAACCTCCCTTAAGGGGCTTCGTGTGTGTGTGTGTGTGTGTGTGTGTGTGTGTGCATACGTTCCTACTTGCCCATACATATGTAATAAAGCACCTTTGTACAAGTGAAGGAAACTACAAACCGCCTGCCTGGTATTAAACATCACTTCCTAACCAGCTCATTGACCCCTCTGAGCTCTGCTGAGCTGTTCGGTGCTGAGATCGCTCGGTCTCCCTCCGGGTACGTCGGCCCCAACGCACCGCTAATGAGAAGAATTCACTCATTTGGCTCGAGATTCACACGGATGAAGGACGGAGGTGTCGGGCCGGGCAGAAGACGAGGGATGAAATAAAGAGAGAACCGACAAAAAGGTGAGATTAAGAGATAGAGCGTTGTTTGGTACGAGGAGGAGAAAAGAAAGGGAGGAGTGGGAGAGGAGCAGCGAGCTGGGCGAGATGCTGAGCAGTGGTTGAATTAGGGAGGTGATTATCGTACTAATTACAGGCTGAGCCGCTTCATTGATAAGGTCCCAGCCTGCACCTGACAGCGCTCACTGCCCCGTTCTCTGCACGGCTGGAAATACTCAAACGCACACAAGTACAAATGGGATGAGGTTCAGGAATGAGGAGAATGCATCATGTCTCCTATAAGAGGTGCAGCAGCAACACCTCCACCGTCTTCTGGTCACACCAACAAACAGCTGCTGGACTCTGGAGCCTCCAGGAGCTCTGGATATTCAGGGAACCTTGCTGGCTTTGGGGTTTCCTGGAGGAACGTTGACCAGCTCGAAGAATAACTAATAACTCAAAAATGATTT
>NW_007578595.1:150229-186952 GCF_000690725.1 Stegastes partitus
GACAGAATCAACACCATAATAATAATATAGAGTCCAAACCTCACAAAATGAGTGCTTGGAGAACGTTTCTGAGGAGGAACAGCTTTGAACTTGTTCCTCCACAGCGGCTAACGGTGAGAAACCTCGACGTGTTTCTCGACGCTTTCTGACTATTGGGCTCGTATTTATGTATAATTACGTACAAGTCACACAGTCGCCACACAAAACAAAAAGAAAATTACAGGCTGTGTAACCTCTGTTGTGCCCGAGATTTCATGATTGCATGTTCAGTAATTTGGAACAAGACTGCGAGGTTCACACGTTGGCGAAGGCGCAGCATATGCACTGTGATTATGAGGTGTAAATTAAATCTGGATAAAGTCTTGACAGAAATGCAAGCGGCACACTTTTCACATCTTGCCTCAGCACCATTTTTTTTCCATTCTGCCTCCCTTCCTCTCCTCTTGCACGTTTCGGGCCGGTCATTAACGAAGCTAAGTGTCGTTGTGGTTGAGTGTGGACTCGCGTTTGTCGTCTGTTGCTGAACCGAGCGGTTGTACCGCCGCAGCCCAGCCTTTCCTGAGGTTATGGATCCGTCCTTGACCAAACTGACAAACAGATTGAACACACTGTACAGCGCTTCTACAAGGTCTCTATTTCAACCAATTCTAACACATAATACCCCATTTGGAGAGGGTGAATTTGAATGCTATTCACGGTCCCTATTACCAAATGTCCTCATCTAAGAGAGTGCACTCAGCAATACGAATCAACCTGAAAGGGATTGAATTGCTGGGCGCCACTGTATTTTATGCTGCCAGTAAATATATCTATCTTGTTCATAACAATTTGCAGCTCTGTGTTTTGTAATCATAAAAAGGATAAGTTTGGGGGAGATATGAGAGCCGTTCTTTTGAGAGTGCTGATTACAGCAGGCACCATCTGCGTCAAGCACACAGCTGCCTGCCTCATCAGAATACCTAATATTCCAATGGAGGGGCTCTAAGTATCTGGCAAACCCAAGTAGATAGATAACAAAGAGCCTATTAAATAACGGACAAAGTGGCCTGTGAAGGTAGGGGTGGGGGATATGGGAGTGTGTGGTGGGAATTAGTCTTTTAGCTCCACACACACTCCGAGATGAGATAGCCCCGAGTTCTAATTAAAATTCTCATTCCCATCTAAGGTGGTAATTTTGATCTGAGGAAGAGTGGAAAGTTTGATGTCTTGCAGACAGCCAGCTCCGATTCCTGCTCCCTCTCTCTCTCCCTGTATTTCTCTTTCCTCAGTCCTGATCAAAATCAATGTTATCTGCCCAACCTGGTAATTCTTCCTTGCCCTTGCTCACCCTCAAAGTCATGTAAGAGACATCTAATTTACCACAAAAAAAAAGAAAAAAAAGAGAGAAAAAAAACCTCCCTCCTACAGAGTAATGCACATTAAAAAAAAAAAAAAAAAAAAAAGCTTGTGTTATGTTGGCAAACAGAATTAACCTCTAAAGACCTGAGCTTGTGTTTGATATGCATGTTTTATTTCTTTACAATAAAAAGAAAAGAAAAATATATTTTAAAATATATATAAAAAATAACAATTGTAAAAATTAAAATGTATTAATTACATAAGCTGCAAGGTGTCTCAGTGGTTAGCACTGTCGCCTCACAGCTAGAAGGTCGGCGGTCGGTGTCCCGGTGAGGACACCCGGGATCTTCCTGCGTGGAGTCTCCATGTTCTCCCCGTGCAGCGTGGGTTCTCTCCGGGTTCTCCGGCTTCCTCCCACAGTCCAGAAACATGTTGAGGTTAATTGGTGATTGTAAATTGTCTGTAGGTGTGAATGTGAGTGTGCTTGGTTGTCTGTCTCTAAGTGTAGCCCTGTGATAGACTGGTTACCTGTCCAGGTGAACCTGCCTTCACCCTGAGTCAGCTGGGATAGACTCCAGCCCCCCATGACCCTGGTGAGGATTAAGGTGTAGAGATGATGGATGGATGGATGGAAATTGCTATAATAAAATAATAATAAAATCAAAGATAAACTACTGTTGTAATATAACCCAAAATGTGATGCCCCTGCATGTGGAGGTCTTAAGAGGTTAAAGGAGATCTTGATGGCACTGCAAAATGGTGAACTGAATAAACTAATTTAACAAATCCAGTGATGAATCCTGTTGTGGAAACGCTACAAAACATTTCCATACGTTTGACTCAGTGTCTGTCTGTCAGCTGTATGCAAACTGTAAAAAAAAATCCCATATAGAGACACCAATAGGAAGCACCACACATGATGGGAGTCAGTGTGGAGGCCAATCATCTCGCTCGCGCTCCCAATTAGTCCCGATTCGTCCCGTTGTGCAGAACCACAGTCTCAAACGTTCTGCTTTTCTTTCATGTCAGTAAATTCTCTAAATGTTGTCGCACAAATTGAAGCAGACATCTCAAAAACGGGACGGAGATGTTTCCAGGTTTTTTTTTGTAGAGTAAAATACTAATAGAGAAAATAATCAACATGAATGAGTAAAATCCTGAATAGCTGTCACGGTAATGGTGATGCTGTGTTTCATGTTTTGCTAATATCTGTTAAACAGAGACGCTGCAGTCGAATTTGGTGGAAGAAGACGAGGATTTCCACCAACACACGATGAGCCAGCAGCGTTTGAAGCTAATAAATATCATAATAATGGAAATATCATTTTTTCCAGCTGACAGTTGGTCAGACAAACAACATATTTTAAATCAATCAATTACAGCAGATTAGCTCTCAGTTAATAAAACATATAAATAATAATTGTTGTTTTCAGGTCTTCTGGTTGAAGCCCATCACCCTGGTTAACTCCGGATGCGGTCGGAGGTTCAGCAGATCTACACGTGTTGCCTCGCGGGTCAGCCAGAGTTCAGCGCCGCACACACAAGATCTATTTAATTCCTACAAGACGTACTGATGTTTAGGTTCACTGTGCACAATGAGGACGTATTTATATCTGGTATCAGATGTGTGTTGGCTGCGGACTAAAAGGGCGAGCATTATGAACGGACCGGCGGGCAGATCCTGGACGGAGAGAGGCCGTAATTACATACATGCCTCCAAATTGTAACTTGTTTTGTCAGTCGTGTTTACTGTAGTGCGTTAAATTCCTTCTCTCCGTCTAATAGTCACTCTCGGCTCCCTCTCTCTCTCGTTGCTTTGCCCCTTTTCTCTGTCCTTTTTTCCAGCTCATTACTTCTAAACAATTATATTTTGGTAGAAAGCCTCTCAGTCGCAGCCTGCTGCTGGCTAAAACGAAAACAGTCAGCGCGGAGGCAAGACGATGGATCACGGTGTCAACGCCAAAGTTATCATCACCTTGCTTGATTTATACTTCTTTGGTGTGTTTTTTTTTCTTTCTTCAGTTTGCACACACACACACACACACACATATATAGACAGATGGACACACACACACACGGGGAAAGTTTCCTCCGATGAGCCCGGGGTGCTGCTGGGGGGGCTAACTGAATTGCCATCATTCTGATAGAGCGCATTCATTGAGGCTGTAAAATTAAACAGCCAATTTCACCAGGTAATTGGATAGTGAAATATTCGTGGTCAAACTCCCCCGCCGTGAGACAGTAGCATAATGCAGTGAGGAGAGTGAAAACAGAGGGCACGCCGCCGCGTTTAACAGCCACAATGGTGTAAAATCGGACAGCTCTCTCCGACGACATATTAAGGCTGAATCCACTTGTGGATCCACTTTGACTGCATCCCCTCCCTCCGTCCCCCCTCTTGTCTTCGTTGATATAGAGCGAAACCAGGCGTGATTCACCTGAAACAGCCAGTTTGGACAGGAGACGACGGTGTTGGTATTCACGGCGGCGCGAGTTAAATGATGTATATCTCAGGGCCAGACATTAAGAATTCTTTCAGTTAAATCTCTTCCAAGCTTGCCTTTAATTGCCATAAATATACTCTAATTAACAGGCTGGAGCTCCTGTGATGTTCTGCACCCGCCTCACACACACACACACACACACACACACACACACACACACACACACACACACACACACACAGTGCAAAAATAGCATTTACAGTACGGCATAGTATTTGTTAATTACCAGCATTTGAAAGTGGGAATGAGGGGGCTATACACCAGCAGATGGCAATACCTCAGGGCCGAAGCTTCTCCGTTCTCGCCATACTGTGTTTGCCGATATAAGCTACGGAGACGCCACCCTTGGGTGGTATGAACCCTGCGTCAAGGAGTGAAGTGCCTTCGCCGGGATCAAACACTCAAATGAGCCGTGATGATGAGCCCAGTGATACATGCTGCTGTCTCGGAGCCTCGGCCACAGAGGACTCCCCGCCTCCGCCTCCTCCGTCTCACATTCCTTCGCCTTTAACCCCAGGCTCTGCTGTTTGAACTTCACTTCAGAAGGCCTTTAAATTTTTTATTTTTAATTTCTCATCGGGCTACTTGCTACTGGTTAATTGGTCCTTTTATTATTGACCAGTGTGGAGTCGTGGAAAATGTCCTCACGAGTTAAAAAAACAACAACAACAGCACCGGTTGCTTTTTCTGATGCATAAAACAAGCTGTATGGCAGCACAAGGTCCTCCTGCGCTCCTGCGGCTGTGCAAATTACGATTGTTGTTTGTGGAAGTAGCGCTATTAGAGCTGCAGAAAGCTTTCAGGGATGAAGACGGGGCAGATGGCGGGATCAAACTGTGTGACGTCGGGATGAGGGATCACTGTTTGTGTTCCGGCATTAAAAACAAGTTTCTTTTCATCAGCGCCACTTTTGATCTCAAACTTTAATCAGTTAGTTGTTTTAATCCACAGAACAAGCTCTTCCTAACCTTCAGCGAGTATTTTTTTTACGCCTAAACCCGACCAGACCTCAACGTAGCGGCGGCACAACAGAAAACAGTCGAGGGAATCGTCTGAGTGGTCAGACATGTTGGATCCACTGACTGTGTACAAAGATGGACGAATCCTCTGTAAAGTTCCTGAAGAGTAGTTTGGAAGTTCAGGTTTGGCAGTAACTTCTCCTGACTTCCAGCAAATCAAAAAAGGTGCATTAAGAATGAAGGCCATCTGAACTATGCACCGTCCTATGGTGGCGCCCACCAGTCACCTACGATGACATGCTGCCCCGACTCTTATTAATAACAAACCAAACACATAGCTGGCCTGTTGGTGAGTTTAATCCGTTGCAATGGGGAGAGTAAAGAAATATGTCTGGACAGCTTATATACAACATGACCGTGAATGTGAAAACTCTTGGCTTCCATTGGTTCGTTAAAAAAGCTCCTATAATAATGTTTCCATACCATAAGAAGTTCAACATAGATGGAAAAGCTTCCTAGAGATGGAAAGACATCCCCCTAGCAGGGCCCTCTATAAGTTGACCAAAGAACCTTTTTTAAGCAGAAGCTGCACACCTGAGGAGGCATCAGGTCTCTGTTCCTGTTTCACATCAGCCTGATCTGGAAGCTACATGAGCATTTAGTTTCCCTGAAAATGAACACATAGAAGCAAGTGATTGGAAAAGAAGATTATCAGATGATTAACACGGTAATGGTGATCCTGAAGCGTATGATTGGTTTTAACTTCCCACACTTACAGTAGTCACATCCTGATTTATGCACAACTTCAAGCCTCAAGACAGTTCAAACAGGTGAGTTATATGAAGATTCACACCATGTCATGAAGTGACAATTAGCTAGAAACAGTTTTTTTAAACAAGGATATAAACATGTTTATTTCTGCTGTGAAGCTGAGTACGTTAACATGGAGGTCTCTGGGAATGACTTGGTTCTGGAGTCAAGTGGACACTCGTGAAACTGCAGTTTTAGGAACAAAACCACGTAACATGAGCTCAATACAGCACCGAAGTTGCACTTATTAGCTTCTTCATTCATGCTTGAAAATTTGTTTGGCTTCCAGCTGACTATCTGGATGTAGACCGCGGCTATAAACCTGCTATTGGTCACGTACCACACATGACTTCTTCCTATTCTGCCATCTGACCACTTTTAAACTCCTTTAACTACAGGAAACAACAACAACAATCTTCGAGCAGCAACCACATAGTTTAAAACTTGCAAAATGATAAGTTTCTGTTCTGTGATCTGATTTGTTTTAGTCTTTTTAGTTGATTATAGAGTTTAATGACAGATCTCGCATCCCAACATGCAAATGTTTGACAAAATCCATCGTTGATTTGAAGGAACGCCGTTGTTGCATCCTTGACTTAGCATCGCCCACTAAGACTGTGATTGGTTTAAAGAAATACAAACATGCTAGAGGTTTCCCCCCTATAGCCAGATAATATTGTAATATAATAATAAGGTTGCTATGTTGGATGAGTTGACCAGTAACCAGTGCAGTGATTGGCTTCCAGCTGACTAGTAGCCTCACTCCCTGGATGTAGGACTGTAGGTATAAACCTGCTATTGGCCACTCAGTACACTTTCATCTCCTCTTCTGCCATCTGACCACCTTTAAACTCCTTTAACTACAATAAACAACAACAGCAACCTTCGAGCAGCAACCACACATTTTAAAATGTGCAAAATGGTAAGTTTATGTTGATTATAGAGTTTAATGAGTTTAATGAACAGATCTCACCTCCCAGCATGCAAATGTTTGACGAAAACAAATCCTCCATCATCACATTGAGGTAACACCGTTGCTGCATCTTTGACTTAAGCAGACATGTTCAGGTAAGTGTTCAGTGAGGCCATTCTAATCTCACATTTGCTCTCAAAGCTCCCTTTACATCACCTCAGAGCTCTTTGCTGTGCTCTTGGCAGAACCCTTGCTGCTGAGTGGATACGTTTTTTTTTCTTTAATCAATTCCTCGATGTAAACGTCCGAATGACTGAAACGTAATGCTTCGCCGACATTGTTGCTGTGAAGTTTAATAGAAGTAACAGATAAAGACACTTCTCTCCGTATTGCATCCTTGTTTGTCTCACTGAAACATGCATGCAGCAAACGCTAAATAAAAAAAAGAGAAGCAGCAGCAGCAGCCAATAACAATTCAGGCTGTTTAACTTGTGCATCAACAGTCTAGTCAGCCAGCCAACCAAGCAGTCAGTGTCAGGGATGAGACAAGGCCATAATCCAATTCTGGTTTTTACACGGCGTCATGCCTTTACCTTTGACAGCGTGATTGATGTGTATGTAAATGTGTTTTGAGGAGGGCTGTGAGCAGCTAGTTAAAGCAGACATTTAGGGCTGCCTTGTCAAAGACGAACGGAGAGAGGGAGAGGAAGGAGAAGAAGAGGGAATCCAAAATAAAGACAACTATTGATCCGTGAATGAAAGAAGACGGACATAGGAGGAGGCCCAGACAAGGCGTTATGTACCTCTCGAGCGTCACTCTGAATTCATAGGGAGGCGGTTTGACAGCTCCACAATGGCGTACTATGGGGAGTCTCTATCGAACACACACCGAGCAGAAAAAGGTTACTGCCTTTTCAAGTGCCCTCTCCATTGTCCTCCCTCACCCCGGCCCTTCCTGTCTCTTAACCGTTCTGCAAGCCGAGAGAGAAAAAGCGCTGAACCTTGAGGTCAATACACTAAACAGACGGCAGATTTCTGAGTGTGTTCCTGTAAGCATGGCTCTGCTTTCCGCCGTGCCTCTCTCTCCCCCCGTGCTCTCGCCCGACCCCGTGAGACTGTCATGTGGGTACTAAAGTTTAACAACTTTACGGGAACAATAGGTGACAGCAGCCTCAAATCTGCCGCCCGTTTCCACAGCAACCAAGGAAGGAGGAAGAAAGAAGGTGTTGGAGAGGTGGGGGGGGAGGAGAGAAGAGGAGGCAGAGGGGGAAAGAAGAAGTCTCGTCTCCATCACTCATGCACACATCCGCTGCTATTTGAAGCCATCCGTCACCCGAATCAAGTCTTTCCCTTGAAACTTAGCATGCAGGCACAAGTGTGTGTAACTGGCGCCGGTAATCTGTCTGGATATTGTCAATCTATTATCCTAAGCAGTGGGTTGAATGCATTCATTTTCTATCCTTCATGATGGACAATTGGGCTGAGGAAAACTTCAAATGACCAGACAGAAATAATAGATTATTCAGAGAGGTTGTCTGACGAAAGTGTGACTCCTGCTGCTGCTAACTTTTGAAGCAAAAAAAAAAAAAAAGTACGCGGGGAAACTTCGACACCAATTTAATTAAATCTCATTAGATGAAGCTGATTTGATGGAGTGAACCGGAGCCGTATCGGCGGCAGGTTGTAACGGGATACAGCCACAGAACAAAGGGATGTAATGACCAAAAAGGAGGCGGTATAAATCTATTTAAACTGACAAAGTAATTATACACGAATGAAAAATGTGCGAAAAAACGAACGTGCGCTAAATGCCGCCACGCCGTCGGAAAACACCGCCGGGAACTTCACTTGAAGTTATCGATTCTTTTGGTGCCTAATGAACAGGGCCTTAATGGTGTCAGTGGGATTTAGTTAATTCCTTTTGACGTGATTAGCATGGCGTCGATATCATTAATAGCATCTGTATTAATGTATCGGAGAGAGAGTTTGTTTCTCAGGTGTTCGTCCTCATTCCTGCCACGGCGCTGATACAACCAGCTGAAAGCGTACGTAAGTGTTGCTTACTCATTAAAGCGAGCGCTGAGGAATTTTTCCCGAGCAGAGAGAGACGGCTCCTTTCAGGCGCTGTCTTGTACAAAAGAACTGAAGAGGCAAACTTGAAAAGAGAAGGCACACATATATGACATGTCTCCAAAGTGTGAGGCAAACAAAATGGGAAAATGAAGACATTTTTCTTTGTTGATTTTCTTCTCGCTATCAGTTGGAAGTCCTGCATGGAAACGGAGACGCGAATTGATGGGAAACAGAATATTCATTTCCCCTTCCCTGTAAAATGCTTCCACGGCCATCAGTTGGCATCAAACAATAGGAGAGAAAAAGGGTGAAATTGCAGGAGTGCAGGAGAGAAAAAAAAAAACCCGAGAGCCCCACATAGCTGCCTCCATGCCCCTTTGTGCCCTATGGACTCTGCACCCTGCTCTGCTCTGACTCTGATGAAAAGGAGGCCGCAATCCCTTTCAATTTGGCCAGTGAGCCCCAGTCCTGTTAAAGGCAATCGACTGGCTGAACAGAGGCACTATATCATAATATGCAGCGGCAGAAGAGAGAGGGGAGACATGGCACCTGAGGAGAGAGAAGGGGAGTCTGGCATCCATCTCTCTCACACTTAGGCTGACGCTCAACCATGAGGGAGAAACACACACACACACACACACACACACACATAGACACACACACACACACACACATATAGACACACACACACATAGACACACAACACACACACACACACACACAGCAGCGGTGGGAGAGCGAGAACACGAGAGGCGAGAGAGAATAGAAAAGTGGAGGAAAAATGGGACCCGTCACTTCCTTCATTTTTTTTTTCTTTCTTTCTCACTTCAGGTAAAAAAAAAAAAAAAAAGAAAAGAAGAAAAAAAAGGACAGACGAAAAGAGAAAAGAAAATGTATTTTGTGCAAGTGGGGAGAGGCAGAAAAAAATAAAATAAATAAATAAAGAAGACCTGTCTGGAATGAGAGGCGAGGTGTTTGTTTGTGGTGGGTAAATGCCTCCGTAGGCGTGGGGAGGCCAGCGGCTTGGCTGGAGCTGTTTGTTATCGGGGGTCTCCAGGCCCCCCGGGCGTGCCGAGCTGCTGGCCCAAGTCAGAGGGGCCGAGCCTGGGGGAGGGTGAGGAGTCAGAGCCCTTGCCCAAGGATGGGTGAGAGGCCAATAGACTGGAGAGAGCAGCGAAGGCCTGGAGAGGGCTGGAAAGTCCACATGAAAGATGTGATTTATCCCAAAAATATTCAGTTTATTGACATCCCCCTGCCTCTCCCTGTCTGGAGCGTCATTAAACGTCTGTTATAAAGTGCTGCGACTGAGCCAGGTACCCAGCATGCTCAAGTGAATGTAGATGTTGACTCTTCTGGGCTCCGTAGGGATCATCTGTTAGTGCTGCACATGGGGACTGAGGACTTCTGGAACACAACTGGCATCTAAGAACTCAAACATCGGAAACTGATCAGCATCAGTGTGAACTGAAACCATCGTCACATACAGGTGTCGTAAAGGGAGGCACAAGTTGTGGCAAGATGCTAAAGATGCAAATTTTAAGTAGCTTTCTATATTCAAATCAATTACAGAATAATTGATAGTAAAAATATAGTGAGGTGGTGAACTTCTGTCTTGTGCTGTTATTCAACAGACACGAGATAGGAGCCACAAAGGCAGCTCTGATGTATACGCAATTCACGGGGCGATGGTTGTTGTCCAGTTGGCTTGTTTCAAACACATAAGGACCATGAAACATCACAGAAATCATTGTCATAGGTTCCATTGCTAGCCAAAAATGCTTTCTGCTAGCTAGCACGGAACCACCAAGGGTCCACTTCCTTGGGTCGCTATGCTGTCAAGCAGTAAAAGGCTCCACCTGTTGGAAGAACCAGGTACTACAGCTAACCTGCAATACAATTTCTGACATTCATGGAGGTTTATTGCCAACTTCTGGAGCTTGTGGAGCCACAGCAAACCCAACTCTAGCCACACTACAGTGGATCTTTACAACAAGGTTCGTAACCACCTACAGAACATTAAGGCAAAGCTTGGATGCAGAAATTAATTTTTCTTAATGGACTGCAGAGCTGCTTGGTTGAACTCAACAACTTGAATGCACTGGAGGTGTGTATTATGTAGGAATATGGTATGAGACTGGGGCTCTGTATTGGCAGATACTGAATATATAAAAAAAACATACGAGCAAAAAACTTGATTGTGACGTCCCTAATTCACACCCGTTCATCCACTTGAGGGGCTGAGCTGTGAAAACACAGAGGGGATGGAAGCTGGGAGTCCACAGAACAGGCCAACGATTTGATAGCATGCGACATCTGATCTGCTTCATAGAGAATTCCTAACACACAGATCTGTTGAGTGGTGGGGTTTATAACTGCAGGCAAGGATAAAACTGCAGCGCGTCTGCAATCATACAGTTTAACCATGACCTGTCAGTCACGCTTGGCTGTCGGCTACAGCTTATCAGCAAACATATTGGGCTGGATCAATCTGTATCTGCGATTCAAAAGTAATCTATCCCTGCAGAAATGCCAGCCAATATACAGTACACGCAACATACAAACCAGCTCGCAGCCACATGATACTGAGTGCACGGACTGTGCTGCAGATTACAGTACAAATGCACACACGCTTCAAGAGCAACCTGACAGCTGACATATTTACTGAACGCTCAAATGTAATAGAGTCTGTACTTTGATAAGTTAATATATGTTTTCATATTTGCTTAAAGCAATAATAGTGGAAATTCTGAAAGCAAAATTAGGTGTTTTCAGCAAAGAGGAGGCTCCCGACCACGACAGCTGGGTGTGTTTCCACCAGGTACAGTCTGTAGATGGTTCACACCGACCGACTGACTGACTGACTGACTGCAGAACGTAATTGCCCCGACATCATAAACTACACACACTAACAAAGACAAGTTTTAAACGTCTTATTTGCTCAACCCAAACAGAAATTGGATTTGCCTTTAACTTTGCCAACACTTAAAAACTCTAAAAAGATTTGCCACAGCATCTCCGCCACCTGCTGCTGTTTAATTATGGGCTGACAGAGATTCAGCTTCGTACCTGCCACCTCGTCTGCTACCTACACTCCATTTAAAAGCTTTAAACAGATGTCCTCGCCCTTGCCGCTCTGTAACAAACAGCACGGCGGGAAGGCCAAATGGAGCACAGCCTCTTTCTCCCCTGTGGTAAACGCTATTTATGCAACGCAAAGTTATGTCTAACTGTGAAATATAGTCTGGCCTGGCTTACATTCAGCAACTTAATTTTCCCACCACAGTGTGTCTTTTGTCTTCAGCTGTCCCTCGGAGGAGATGGTCTGTCACATGCATTTGAATATAGAGTATATTTTCAACCTTGTCAAAGTAAAAACACAGCATCAAATCCACATTTATATTTGTTAAACTTGACCTAGCTTGATTCCTTTGGTCTGCTGCACCTGACTATCGTTCTTCTATCAAAATGCTGTGGCTTGTTTTTGCTTCTCTAAACCAATCACAGTTGTTGTGTTGGTGTTTCTACACAACAGTGAGTTGTTGTGGTGGAACATTTGCATGCAGGGAGGCGAGCTTAAAATGTCTAATTCACTGAAAGAAGTAGCAGGGCTGCCTCACGCAAATCCTCTGCAAAACTTGACATTTTCAGTGCGGTCGTTGCTCAGAGGTGGTTCAAAGACAAAGCCACCTGAAATGAGCAGACAACGGCTGGTTTATACCTGCAGCCTACATCCAGCGCTGAAAAACACGGAAGAACAAAAGAGTTGCAGTTCCACGAATGTCCACTTGAGGCTGCCTCCAAAGCCGAGTCAGTCCCCATAGATACTCATGCTAAAATGTGCAACTTCACAGCACAAACTAACATGCTTACAGCCTGGTACAAGAAGTGGTTTTGGTCTCTATAGTTAATTTCCAAGTATTGAGGCTTAAAGTTGGGCATAATCACAGACATGGCTGCTTTAAGTGACAAGAGGTTCTCATCATAGGACAGTCCATGGTAGACCTCAGCTCCACTGCCAAGATGTTGAGAGCTGAGGCCACCACACTGGGCTTGTGGAAGCCTTTGCATGACATAAAGGCTCCTGGTCAAGCTTCTTAGGCCCTGTTGACCCTTAGTATTAACATGTCTGTTGGACGGCTCCAAGTACTGTGCTGGGTCTGGGTCACACATGGCCGAATTCTCAAAGGAGCATGTCCTGGGCCACACTGAAGGACCACCAACTCCGCCAAGTGATGCCAAATGATGTCTTCTGCTTAAGTGGAAGTACCGACTCATTTTTGGTCTCGAAATGTGAAAGGTGGCTTCATCCAAATTTCAAAAAACCCATAGAAACGAGTGCTTGAGTAATTTGGTTTGTCTTGAATGCAGTATGAATAGAGCCAATCTACATTGTTCTGATGATTTTCTTCTTCTTCTGTTAATTCCCAGCACACTAGAACTGGGAGGTACATTGCTGCCTCCCATTTGTTAACATAAGTGACGCTTTGGGTCTTTGAAACACGTTTATTTATGCATATAGAGGGTAATTCCAGGTGTAAACTAACTCATAGCTCACCTGCAATGCATCATAATGCCACGTGTTAACAGGGTCATAGTTTTAAAGTGAGTTCTAAATAACGAGTAAAGATGTTAAGGTTGTGTAATATCGTATTATAAAGCCAGTGGTACATATCTATCAGACACTGTTCTGGAACTTTGGTCACAAACTTAGAAGTTGCTCTTCCAGGGACAAGTTCCCCGTTTTCCACGTCAGTCCTAAAACAATGCACACATCCCCGCGTGTACATTGATAGCGCTTTCGCTTGCTGTAATTGTTCCTTAGGTTCATTCTGGCTGCGACCAAATCCCTTCCTGAAGCAATTTCAATGTAAATGATAGGAGACATAATCCCCGGCACTCCTTCATGCAAAAATGAATTTCAAAGTTCAGCAAAAAAGCGCTAATACGGAGCTTCAGCAGTCTGAGGTGGCCAAACCAAGAGAATATCCTCCAGTTTAGTTTTGTTTTACAACCTTTTTAGTGCAAAAACCCCTGTCAGTGTAACTGCCCCCCTGCCACGTCTCAGCAGGGAAACAGAGGGGGCAATAAAAAGACTAATGCTATTTTTTGCGCTGAACAAGAATTGTGGATTTTGTCCACCGTTACTTAAAGAATGGATCTCACAGGAGCAGGTGAGGACAGAAGAAACAACCGAAGCAACTTCTGCAAGTCAGTATTGTTTTAAAACTGACTTTAAAAAAAAAAAAGTGAAGGTTTAACGCCAGATGAGGCGTAAAAACACGTCTGAACACGCCTGCACTCCCGTACCCGGCACAGACATATAAACATATGCACACGCCTAAAGCGAACAGGCCAAACTTTATTTCCTTGCAAGTAACTTTTTGACAAGTTCTCCTCCACATCCTGCAGTTGTATTCAGACGTGCTGGAAGTGAGTGCTGGAGAGCAGTCATGTAGAAAGAGAATGCTGTTACTGGAGTTATTAACAGGCTCCTGTGTTTCCCCCCTCTCAGCTGAGCTATTCAGAGCATAGCGTTCCTCATCTGCCACAAACACATGCCGACAGACAGACGCGGCAGACGGACACACCGCGCAGCCCCTCCACGCGCTGTGCAGTAATATGTTTTTTGCCCATTTACAACAAATTAAGTTTCCCTCAAAGTGAATTTCAAGCTTGGCTGCCTTTGGAGGGCGAGCAACTCTCTTTTCATTAATTTTCATTCTTTTTCCCCCCGAACAAATGATCTACTGTACAGCCCGCTCTGCGTTGCTCTCCACTCCCTGTCTTTTTTCATTCTCTTGTTTTCTCCACCTCTTTTGCCTGCTTTTTTCTCCCCCCCCCGCTCGCCGGTGAATTTAGGCCAGGCAATGGAAAGCAATTACACTGTCAGAAAGGTGTATTCTGATTTATTAAAAGCCTTGAATGCTATCTGTTTTGTTCCTCTTTGTGTCCCCCTGGGGACCTGAGTCCTGACACCCAAATGAGACGGAGTGAGCGCTCCCTGCTCAGAGCTCCACAGTCATCTAGGAAGCGGGCAGAGTAAATATCCACTGGCAGAGGAGGACGGATAGATGGCTGGAACGCAGCTGTGGAGATGGGAATAGATTTGCCTCGGAAGCCCGAGAAAGCCGGAGACACGAGGAGACAAAGAGGAGAGAGGAATGCTGACTGCTACCAAGAATCAGTTTGAAACAACCTTCTTCTAATTTCATAAGCGCGGCTCTGAAGCGACCACCGGCTGGAGAAGTCCTCCTCAGTGCCCAAAGACATCAGCGTCTGAGGGAACTTTTCATTAGCTTAATTCTTATTCATGTGAAAGCACAAGAGAGAGAGACAGAGAGGCAGAATGCTAAGCCATTAAGGTGTGAATAAGTTCCAATTTCCAAAATAAATATTATCTCTGTCTGAGTAACCCAAAATCTGTGTGCTTTTGTGCCAGCATTATAATAAGGATCAACAAGGGGTCAGCGCGGCGTGAACATCACACAGCAATTTCACAAAGCTTCACCTGTGATACTTTAATCTATTTATCGGCCATATTTTCTTTTCTTTTTTCTTTTTTTTTGGGGCACACAGAGTCGAGGCGCGCCGTGTAAACCTGTGAAGTTAAACACAGCACAGATCTGCTCTGCCTCTCCCTTCACAGTAGGCTTCACATTAACAGCCATGCCTAATGCACTCGCCGTCTCCTCGCCACCTCTCCCTCATTACCGCGTTCCTCATCACCAGAGAGATGGCGGAGATGCAAGGGTGGAGATGCGTAATAAAGCATCTAGTATCCTGGGGGAACCATTGGTTGGAGATAAGAGGCCATACAGCACTATAACGTGAGGACATAGATCATAAACCTGCTTATCTTCTGCTCCCTCTGGACCGTCTCTTTAGTCAACTGTCTGAGGCCACAAAACGACAGTCACGGCTTCTTTTTTTTCCTCTTTCCCTCCTCAGATTCTTGCGCTAGCCTACAGATCCCGCCATGACGGCTACAAGCATCTGATATAATAAGGGTCACTCGCTAATGAAGCGAAATAGAAAGCAGCATAAAAACAAGGACTGTTGCCAAGAAACCTGCGACGATACAACGATGACCTTTCCATCTTTGAGGAATTTCCTTACAGTTGTGGCGCTGGGGCTGCTGTAGGCAGTGATTAACATATTATTAGACGATAAAGACTCTCCCCGTCTTTCATCCGGATACCTGTTAGCTGCTGCCAAGGAAAATGCAAAACTTCCCGAGGCCAACAGAGAACAATTTATGACAAATGCAAAAGCAGGGAGGGAAATGGCAGAGGGGTAAAGCGAGGACCCGCGAAGTTAACAACAAGCAGACGACAAACAAAAGAGAAACTTTGTCAGAACTTAGTCGAGGAAGTAAAAAAAAATAAAAATAAAAATGGAGTGAAAATTAAATTTCCACCTGCTGATATAGCCGTACGCCTTGTCTTATTCTTTTGCATTTTTCTTTTTGAAATAAGTTATTTTTTCTCCCCTGTTTGATGTTTAGGCCACAGCTAATGCATTCATGAACAGGCTGCCACTGAAGGAAAAAAACACAACAACTCTGTTATCTTCAGCTGTTTACCTCTCAGCCAGAGGAAAAGCAGTTTACTTACTTGAGTGGCGCCAGCTTGCCTGACAGGTGACGTGTTCACGTCTGTCTTCAATATATGCTAACAAAGCTACCAACCATGTATGTTTGGGGGAATGTATACACTGAAAAAAAAATGTTGTGTTGAATTTACTCAATTTTATTATGTCAAGAGGTTGCACAAAATAAATGTATTTAAATTCGAATTGAAAAAATGAGTTGACTGAACAAATATTTTTTGAGTAAAGTCAAATAGATTTTGTTAAGTAACTTTTCCTCAACCACTATGAGTACATTCAAGTCATATTTCCGTCGTAATTTCAATTAAACCCATTTTAAATGTACTTGAGTAAATTATACTTGCTATCAGTTATTTTTTGAGCTCATTCAAATCAATTAAATTGCTTAATTACTGAAAAATTTAATTAATTTTAGCTAATTAAATTTTTTAGTTCAATCTAATGAAATGTCTTTACTTATTACACTGAAAAAAATGTTTTGTTGAATTTGCTCAATGTTATTATGTCAAGAGGCTCCAGGAAATAAATTTATTTTAAAAAAATTACTTGACTGAACTAATATTTTTTTGAGTAAAATCAAATAGATTTTGTTAAGTAATCTTGAAAAATGTAGCTAAATTCAGTCTAATTAAATGTTTTAGTTCAATCTAATGAAATGTTTTTAGTTCTAAACATTTCTGACGCCTTTCTAGCTGCTTCTGTGTCCTTTGTATGTTGTTCTATTGTGAAAAACACATTTTTTTTCATCTGTCTGAGCTCAGCCGGTCTGGACCACCACGACTAAAACCCACCATGAGCGCCCACCGGCTGCACGTGCGCCTCATCCACATGACAAAGTGCTGATTGGCCATTCAGGTGGTGGCCTTTGAAGGAGGCAGTCAGTGGTTGGAGGGCTCTCCTCATTACAAACCAATCACAGAGCCATTCACAGAGCAGCTCCGGTGTCAAGAACTCAGATATCGGAGTCCGCTTTCAGACAAAGTCGGCGTTAATTAGCTGCTGTAATTAAAACTGGCACTTCGTCACAATGGACGCTGTTCCATTAGCCGATGACAATGTGTGATGTGTGCAAAGCTCTCGCCGAGGAGATACGAATGCCAATCACCGTGTTTCATCACACAGTCAGAAGTGCCGTTGCTCATGTGCTCGACAGCTCAATTATTATTTATAATAAATCCAGATTTCCTGTAACGGTTTGTGAAGTGAAGTCGAAGCTACGACACTGTAAATAGTTTTAGGGTCACTCAGGTTGGAAACTGAAGCTCTTCTTCTGCATTGAACATGAGAGTTAACTGCATTTAAGATGATTAATTAGTTCAAAGTCATTTTATGAGTCGTGAAAGTGTAAAACTAGCCGATGTAAATGAGAGAAAACAAGTTCAGTAAACTCAAGATATTGAGTTGAACCAACTCGTCAGACTATAGAAAGACTTTTAGTTTACTGTTTTGTCTGCAGGTGTTGGAGCTTCATTCAGTGCACTCTAGAAAATATTACATAATAAATAAAGTTTGACTTAAAGAAAAAATATGCATCAGATTTTTCCAGTTCAGGCAACTTAGAATGAAATTATGTTCAGCCAACAAACTATAATGAGTTCAGAGAATCGGCTTCTCCTCTATGATGACCGGCAGCATAAACACGAGTCTTTAACTTGATTACTCATAAAAATTAAGTCGGTCAACTCGTGTTTAAAATGAATGTCTGGCGCTACGTATCTAATTATGAACACAAGTTATTAAGTAGATCAACATTTCTTAACTAACTTCCTCCAATTAGATTTTTTTCTGCAGTTCTTGAAGTTTTTATGTTTTTGGTAAGAAGTTAATTCAACAACTTTTTTTTTATTTTTTAAACTGTAATTGTGTTTTATAACTTTACAGGCATGATTAGAAAGTAACGGTGGAGACCTGCAATTCTGAACTGAAGGTGAAAAGATAATAAAATCAGTATCATTTAAGTTACTACAACTTAAATGCAGCTTTAAATCAATAAACGCAGAAATTTGAGTTTAAATGACACAATATTAAGTTCAGGCAATTACCAGCATCCTCACGTCAACAGAAGCCATCAGAGGAACACTTAGAAGAACAACTTAGAAGGTTTATCTAAATCAGTAAATCTGAATTTTTATCGTGCAATTGTGCTTTTAATTAAGTGAAGTGGTGGGAATAAGTCACTTGAATTACTCTTTGGAGAGCACTAACCTTTGTCATAATTAGAATTGATTAGATTATTATGAACAGAGACAAAGACAGACACCGTTTCCACCACGTCTGTCTATTTTTAAACCATAAAAACAAGCGTCTCCGGGGAGTTTCCGCTCTCGTACGCTCCAGCTTCGTCTCTCGTAAACTTAATTTAACATGTTCAGGCTCCACTCATCATTTTAAGCAGAGAAGATGCACTGATCTGACTAAACTCATGGCGTAGTGAAACACAGATGATCCGTGTTGTAAGGTGGGTTATTAACACGAGGACGGCCAGCCTGTGGCGTGTTTCCTGCGTCTCCATCAGTTTGCCGAGCCAGGCTCCTCCGGTGTGGCTGCTGACCTTCTCCTCTCTCCACGGCTGGAGTGGCTATTGATTGGATCTTGGCACAGAGTGTACAAACACAGAGATAAGGGGGGAGAGAGAGGCAGCCAGGCAGATATAGCTGCAGTGCCCACTCCACTCCACTCCCCTCCTCTTGCTCCAGACACAAGGAAGAAAAAAAAAGAAAAAAGAAAAGCAGTTCTTGGAGACTCCACTCCCAGCGAGCAGACACCCAGACATGGTACCTGAACACTGATAGCGGACAGGATTAGGTCTAAAATTCAATCACAACAGTCTAAGTAATGTTAAATCACTGCGGCTGACAGTGACCGCTACTTTCCTTCAACACGCCGCAAGTGATCAATCATAATCTCGCTTTGATTTGTGAGATTTAAAAAAGAAAAATAGAAGTGAGTGGATGTGACATCTCGCCGCTGTGATTCCGAGATCAATAGTTGTGCTTGATGTGAACCGAATCGCGGCGTCGCAGCGAGCGAGGACGGGCCCGGCGAGTCGCACGGCGGGCTTAAGGCTGGTCAGCGGCCTCCTCTCGCCGCCACCCTGAGGTCTCTCATTTACACTTTCCCTCCATCTGGTCTGCAGTCGGAGGCTGTGCTGTGTCAGAGGTGACTAATAGTGTCACAGCCCTGCCCTCCCCACCGGGCCGAGCACAAGAAAAACCTCAAACTGCTGCCTCCGCAACTCCTGGGCTGGTGAGGAGCAAAGAGAAACGCTTTGTCAACAAGGCAAGGTGGGCAAATAAGGCGCTTTCAATTTCAGATGGCTGAGGGTGGGGGGGGGGGGCACTGGAGGACCGAGCAGAAATGAGGAAACAGTTTGAAAGAAGGAAGCAGCGGGCATGTTTTTAAAGAGGCTTGTTAGCATGGTAGCGGGTCAAAAGCGTGTTGTCTCTTCCTCTGTGTCTCTGTGGACTCGGGCGCCTCAGGGGGAGGAAGAGAGAGGGAGGTTCACTCAGATACTGTCAGGATGGTCCACAAAAGGAAATGTTCAGACAGGCAGGGACCAGAGGAGCAGACGCCGGGCCGTGAACCCAGCAGAGCAGGAACAGGAGGAATCCAAAAGCACCTCCTCTGGGGAGGAAAGAGAAACTCTTCTGGTATTTGTCTTTGTGGGTGACGTGTGTGTCAGAGTGTGTGTGTGTCTTTAAAGGACGTGTGTGTGTGTTTGGAATAAAGCTAATAATCTAAAACTAAACTGAGCAGCTTTCATGCAGTTCTTCCTGTTAATCTGATGCTCGGTTTTCTGTAAAAGTCGTGAGAACATCTTAACCGAGTCACATAAACATAAAGGCCTGAAGACGTGATGGTACTCTGAGCTGTGTGACGTGATTTAAAGGAGGAATTTTTCCACATTTCAGCACCAATATGGGTCTAAAAAACATTATAAAATCACAAGACACGTTTCTCATTAGGCTACAGACAGACATAATCATATTAATAAAACTGTACTGCAAAAAAAACAGATGCTAAAGGACTTCTAGGAGTTATTCTGTTGAGTTTATTTAATACCTGCAGCTGCAGCCACTGCCTGGTTAGCCTAGCTTAGCATAAAGACTGGAAACAAACTTCCTCGGCGTGCTCTGTGCAGTAACACAACCCAACACCAGCCCATCACTAATTAACATTATAGATCTTGTTGTTTTGTTGTTATTCCTGTAAAACTACAGTAGAACTCCTGGACACTATCTCCTGGCTGTGAACAGCAACTTCCTGGATTCTCTGCTGGTTGCTGAGTAACTGCTCCCAGTTTGACACCAAACTGTTGTTTCTACACTTTGGTTTTGCACAAATTGAACAAACAAGACATGTTAATGTGTGAACGGACGAGGCAACTAAACTCTCCACGCTCGAACACGATGGCAAGACGGAGAGCTCCTCTGGTGGTTGTCTTCAGCTGAACAGGGCAGGAAAGGATGCAGAGCACAGAACTAATGCACAGTGAAAGAAATCAGGGATGTTTGCAGCTGAGCTTCAGTGACAGAACAGTTAAACGTCTGAACTGTTGTCTCGTTAGCAGCAGTCAGGAGGTTTGTTACTGTAATCTACACATGAGGAGGTGAACTGACGTCTATGAACGTTGTTTGTACTTCTATTTACAACCACACAGGTTGTGTAGCATGTTAGCGCTGTCACATACACCTAAAGGCTGAAGCTAACTGATTTCAGCTCGTTTAACGTTATCTGCTCTTCACATGTCTGTAATATAACGTCTGATAATAAAGCAGGTAAACTTTCTGCACGGTCACAAGTTCTGGGCAACACGAGGACGTTGATGAATTTAGGTGGACAACAAACATACATGTCACTTGTAGCCTTGCGGCTGCAGACATCCATCATCTCTACACCTTAATCCTCACCAGGGTCATGGGGGGCGGAGCCTATCCCAGCTGACTCAGGGTGAAGGCAGGTTCACCTGGACAGGTAACCAGTCTATCACAGGGCTACACTTAGAGACAGACAACCAAGCACACTCACATTCACACCTACGGACAATTTACAATCACCAATTAACCTCAGCATGTTTCTGGACTGTGGGAGGAAGCCGGAGAACCCGGAGAGAACCCACGCTGCACGGGGAGAACATGGAGACTCCACACAGGAAGATCCCGGGTGTCCTCACCGGGACGCCAACCGGCGACCTTCTAGCTGTGAGGCGATGATGCTAACCACTGAGCCACCTTGCAGCCCAGACATGATGATGAAAACCATAGTCTGGTGTAAATGGTTCCTCCTGGATCTTTCATGCTTCACTGAGATCTATAGGTGTTTACTGTCATCAAGAAATCCCAACTTATGTAATAAATCATGGGTCCTTTTCTCTTTCTACAACAAGAAACAGAAACCAGATGATGGAAAAATGCTGGTTTAGTCTTTATCAGAGACGTGTCATTCACTGTCGATAAGAAACTCACTTTCCTGAACACGTGGATTTCTCTCTTACTGTAAAGTCCCGACTGTCAGGGGGAAAATTAGGTGAGAGTGAAGAGGATCGTCAGGCTGATCTGAAAGTTTTATTCAAATCCTCCCGGCTTGCCCTTTTCATTCATCCCAGAGCTGTAACGTCTCTCTCTCTGCCTCTGGCCCTCTGTTTGCTTCTCTTCTTCTTCTTCTCTGCCTCAATTAAACCGACTTCTTCCAGCGCAGCTCGACTGAACTGAATTCAGTCTGGTTCAGAGTTAATTTACTCATTAAATTCAATTCACTCTGCTTTGGTGAATCTTGATTTGGGTAAGAAAATAATAATAATAAAAACCAGTAAACACCCGCCTCACTCATAATCATACAGAGAGCTGCAGGTAAAAAATTAAAAGGCGACAACCTTTCTTATGCACTATCTGAGCGCCCCAGTGCAGGCTGGACAGCAGAGATTTTATTCAGGGGGAATACATTACAAAAAAACAAATTAGTCAGCGAGATAGAAGAATGCCAGCGCAAATGGCCCCGGCTCTTATTTCCATCCTTATGAGATAACTGTACCCATTAGAAGGTTAAAGCTATTGTGGTGCCCCTGCCGTTCTTCCACCGGTTCCAAAGACTCTGCCTTGGAAATTACAACGATCCGTCTTTAAACTTTGATGCAGCCAGAAAGCTCTCCTCATCCCTCCTCATCCCTTCCTCCCTGACCTGTGTGTGTGTGTGTGTGTGTGTGCGGCTGCATATGTGCACGTGATAGATAGCGGTGGGGGGAGAAGGTAGCAGCAAGAGAGGGAGCAGACAGAGAAAGAGATATGAGAGGGTGGAGCTGGGCTGTCTGCCACCCAGGCCCAGAGAACATAAAGAGAAAAATACGGTCATAAAACCTCTCTATGACTATGAATACTAATACCGACTCTGTGAGCCAAACCGGCTCTGTCCTCCCTCTCCCTCGCTCTCCGACTTGCTCGGAGAAATGACGCGGCTTTAAAATAAAGAGGAAATAGTGTGCCGCACAGGCTGAATTGTATAGCTTAGCATTTACACGATGTCGTACACAAAGCAGCGGTGGTGCAGATGGAGAGGGGGGATTAGTTAGCAGCCATGGATGGAGGCGCTAACCCTTTATGTGCTGCTCTGCTCAACATACATCCATTTTGTTTTATAGCACACAGCGTTTCTCTCTATCTGGACAACAGGTTATAGAAAAACACAGCAGCTCACAACTAAACAGATAATCGTTTGTCTGAAGCCACAGTTTTAATATACATTCATGCTGAAGACGTGTTTCTGTATTTAACACACTTACATCCAGTAAATACCTTTAATTTGAATTCTTGGTGTCTGACCTTACCTCGGATTGAAAACACATTCATGCAGCGTCCATGTAATCCAGCATTATACTGGTCATTTTATCTACTTACCTAATCTATATAAACTCTTTATTAAGTGTTTTTATAGATTATATTCCCCTGCAGACACACAGCTGTCTCTATTATTCGACTATTCCAGCGCACTCAGAGCTACACGTTGGTCGTATCTGAATATTCCACACATGATGCTTCTGTTCAGAGCCAGTATTGATTATTAGTGATTAAGGGGGACGATATTTGGAACCGATATACATTAAATGTTATATATTAGGAGGATGTGATAACAGGGGACTTGTCACAATGAGGCTCCTTCATTAACACAGAGCTGAATATGTTCAAAAGCAAATAAAGCGATGGCGTCAGAGCGTCACGGCGCACTGGGACGCTCTGTTCACGGTGAGATCAATGAATGTTTGCCTCTTCTTCTTCTTTTAGGCGTCTGTCACTTGTATTGAGGCCAATAGTGGTTTTTGTTATTGTTTTCCAGACGTTGTTTAAGTGTAATCTGTGACTAAGCAGCTAGCCGTTAGCTGTTAGCATAGCCACTCAGAAAGCTGCTAATTTACTGATTTGTTTGGATTGCTGAGCTTCTTGTCCAGTTTTTGCAGGTTGCGTCTCTGCCAGAGTCGACTGGTCGAGTTAATATGAAGATGTTCCTCCAGATAGCCACAGGCCTGACAGCACAACAAGCTTCAGCTGCACCGACACGACAACTAAATGATTTGTGGGTTTTTAGTGTGACGGGGAAACTGCATGTTTGTGGAAGACCGCCGTGTTTATTACAACTACAGAAATATCTGCAGCATCACCTTTGAATCGCAGCTCTGCTCTGCAAATACGCTTCTATGAGCCGGTGTTAGTTATGACTCATGATGTGGACCAATCAGAGCACAACAACACAGACTGACCACAGACAGACAGACAGACAGAGGAGGCTGCATTTGTTTTACGGGGATACCGATGGTTGGAAGAATTGATATTGATAGTCGGCTAGGATGCTAATTGGATGATCCTTAATACACACGACAGCCAAGCACAACATTTGGCAAACAGGACTTTTACACTGCATGTAGCTGAACCTGACCTCATGTAGACCCCAGTGGACCCCGGTGGACCCTGGTGGACCATCACCTCCTTACTGTTCAAGCGTCACAACCAAACCCAAACATGTCTCCTTCACATTAACTGTCTTCAACTGGTGAACCTCTGGATGGTTTTTCTTTTGAAGCAGACAGAGAAAATGTAATATATTTAACACAGATGTTAGTGGTGTAATTTTTCTACCGAGTCATGTTGGTAACCAGGTTTAGTTTCTGGCAGGGGGGTTAGAGGGGCAACAAGAAACCGTCATGGTGGAGTTGATTACTGTGATAATCAACTCGTTTGGATCGATTTAATGTGACGAATCAGAAAACAACTTTATGCCTTAAAGCTGATCTCTACAGTCTTTTCATTTACACACTTTAAGATGATCAGAAAAGCCCAATTTAATCCATAATTAACAACCGACAGCATCATTACTGAACTCGTTACAAAAATACATTTAATACTTCAAATGAAGAAACCAGTTTAGATTTCAGAGCTGCGACTAACAATCTAGATTTTACTCAATTCAAGACTTTCGACTATGAACCGATGCAGAAAATTCATAATTTATTGTTTAGAAAAATTCACTGAAATGAAAGAAATTAATGTTTTGATGCTCAGATTTCTTAAGACACAATCAATTCCATGGTTCAGGATCAATTCTTACAGCACGGATCGATATCTAAATTCATGCAGACTGGGATGTGTGAGGCACTAAAGTCGGTCTGAGGCGGGTAAGGAAGATGCTGCGAGGGCAAAACATCACTGAGTCCTTTGTCGGTGGACGGTAACGCTCAGGTAACAGAGAGCAGCGACATCCGACTATGCAGCGATGTTTTAACGCTCAAATACGAGAGTTCTCAATATTCTAAAAATTACAAACTGCCATTTTACTTGAACTGCTTTAAATAAATATGCCAGACAAATAAATGAACATGATCATGAACTAAGTGATGAAATGAATAAATGCCATTAAAAAAAAAAACATCCAGTTCTATAAAGACCAGAACTTCTGAGTTCAGCTGGAGTGAGATTTGTGTCCCTTGTGTCACCTCACATCAATCCAATATAATACGTCTCAGTTGCATTTTTATTTTCAAAGCCGTGGTGCTGAAATGGTCGTTTTATTGCCAGTGTATTTTAATGACACTTATCCATTTAGCCTGTATCCATTTTACATGATTTACTCTATAAGCAACAAGCCTCCCTTTGCTGAACGCTGACCTACGAACAGTCGCTGGTATTCACCGACGCCGTCTCATTTTGTGGCTGCTGACAGATTATTGACTCATTTATATATTTATTATCGCATTTATTTATTTAACTTGGTATTAAACTGGCTTTTTTTTTTCCATTTCAGTTTGAACAACTGCATAAAACAGCAATCCCTTGTAAGCTGTCAGTTATCGTCCTCTTTTACAGCAGCCGGTGTGTTTTTAAAGGGTGCATATATGCAGTAAATAATATCACCTAAATGTCAGACCTTACCGTCACCGCGGTAACTCCACGTTAAAAGGTGGGGTGTTCGCTTATGTGTCAAAGTAAAACCTGATACGATAAATTTACTGTATTTCTCCGACATTCACAAGATACCTGGGAATGAAACAGGTGCAGACTACTTTTTATTCACCTTTCCTGTTTTGCATATAACAAGAATCAGTGTTAGTTTCGGAGATGCTAGCGGGAGTTATCGCACAGGATGTCGGTGGAATCACTAGCATGCACTTCTATATCAACACAGCTCTATGCAATAAATCTTCTCTATCTGGTTGTTTGGCAGCCCAACTCGTCGACCCAACTCGCTGATCCAGCTCGTGTCATTTCCCACTATAGTAAAAAGCACCTGCTGTTACACCCAGTAACCACAGGTGTCGCCAAATCCAACCAAAACGGAAAGGGTTGCACTCTTCTGTTCACCACTGAATTGCCCCATAAAAATCTAGTTTTTATTCATTTTTTAAATCCAAAACACTCAGTTCTGTATTGTTGTTAATGTCCTTAGATGGAAGGAAATTCTTAATTCGTTATTGGCAAGAACCGTAGCCACACGTGTTATAAAGTTTAATATTTTAACTACTATGTGCAGTCGTATCAGTCAGTAGTTTATCGATTGCTAAAATAAATTCAACATATTTTACTGGCAAAGCTGCATAAACATGACACAAACATAAAAGTCACTGATATTAAAGGAATGAAGTCGACTGGATCCCAGTTGGAAGTGAGCTGAACTTCACAGAAGACTCTGTCATGGTGCCCATTTACTAGCTACACCCCCACAATGCACTCTGGAAGTCCTCTGGTTGCTAAACAATAAGAGGCTCCCCCTGGTGGTGCAACCAGGTGCTACAACTAATCTACAAGACTTCAAGTGTCTATTTTCTAATTAAATGCTTCTGGATATCAGCAGAAACTACATATTCAATGACCCGGATCGGGACAAAAAAACCTTGATCAGGACATCCCCAGACATCACTAATGAAGGTCGTCGGATCCTCGGCTGGTAGAGGCATCACTCTTGTGTTTTTTTAACCAGCCATTTTGAGCCACGGTTTCCTCTCTGCATTTTATGGTCAGGTGCTCCTTACAAATACCTGTACTTTCACATTCCCCCCCTTGCAGCGAGCTTTCCCTGACAAATGTCGGAGGACAGAAGAAAAAGTCGTAATCTCTCAAGCATTTCTAATGAGTTTTTCTCCTACAATTATTTGATAAGAGCAGACAAGACTGCAGGCAGTGTGTATGATACACTAGCTCCTACTGCCGAGGTGAGAGCTCTGCTGATTACACACAGCCATTTACACACACACACACACACACACACACACACACACACACACACAGAGGCTTACACACAGTCATCTCAGAGTGCAACAATCCTAATAATAACANCACACACACCCAGAGGCTTACAGTCCGTCATCTCAGAGTGCAACAATCCTAATAATAACATGAGAGGCTGAAGTTATGACCGGCAGGCACACCTAAGTTACCAATCTGGGTCTCCTTAATCTGAACACACACACACACACACACACACACACACACACTACGCCTTATAACCCTTCCACCTCTAATCTTCGCCACCATTCGACTTCTCTGCTCCAGCCGTGGCCATTACCACCCCTCACACACACCGTTCACCTCCCGACTCACCACACTGAGTCCCAGCTGGTCCCTCTGCAGGTACGGCAGGTTCCTGCGCTCCAAGCTGGCCAGGTAGTGCTGCAGTCTGGAGTAGGTGTAGGGGTAGCAGTAGGCGAACTGGTACACGTCGTCCTCCCGGTCAAAGCAGAAGGCGAAAGACATGACATAGTTGCGGCGGTGGTCGGGGCAGCGGTAGTAATACACGTTCTTGGCCGGGAGCCTCTGCCTGCAACAGACAAACACATCACCGGGAAATTAGAGAGGTCATTTACAGGACAGGTCTTCAATTCACCAACATTAGGGCTAAAAGGTTTCAGACTGCATCAGGCGGAGGAACAATGGGAAGAGCGAAGTTTTGCCGGAGAGGGAAGAAAGTTCAGAAAGTGTAAAGATAGACGAGGAAACAGGGGCACATAAGTTATACAGAGAAGTGAGAAATCACAACGCAGAAGTTGCATCAACATGTCAGTTTGCCTTCTTCCAGAGATGTTGAGTTCAGCTGGTGGAGCAGAACAAGCGCTGAAGGAACGAGGGCGATGCCACCTGCTAATCGTCTGCTTGGGACAGCTGAGTGAACGTTAAAACAAAGAAACCAAAAATCTATGTGTCTCTTCGTTGTTTATGCACAAACTCAACCGTTCTCTGATTAGTTATGTTTTAAAATAAATAAAACATAAAAACGAGGAGGCAGGAGTGATTAAACACAAAGAGAATAATTTGTGATTATTAAAAAGCCCCTCTGTGATTCAGCGTTTGTCATTTAAACACTGCAGTCGCCGTTTTTCATTTAAGGCAAATCCACAAAAATGACAAACTGTAACTGATAGACTGAAAATTAATGTGACCAGTTCAATAATAAGGACAGATAAATCATCCACTAACTGGATAAATTGAAAGGCAAACTGATTTAATTACTTGAGATTTCTTCCAGACTTGCATAAACACAGTGTGTTTCCAAGGTCATCTGGTATTTTATGAGACATTCGTCGGGACAAACACAAACTATTCCAGTTTGTTAAGGATCAACAAAAGGCAGCAACAAAAATGATTTGTGGTGAAAACAGCAGATGTGATCCATCACAGGAAATGATAATCAACCTGAATGCTACTGCTGGAGAGAAGAAAGAATCAGGACCAAATGACTTACATGTCAGTAATTTGCTTTGCAAAAGGAGAAGGCCTCCTTTTTGACCTCATTACGGTTTGTCTGTGATTACAAAGTGCGGCAAAATGCTGTTTCCAGCTTTCATCTGTTTTGCATTTGTAACTGCAAGAGATGATGACACCATCGTAATGCATGAGCGTACGAGATCTGTTCAATCCTCCGGGTGAGACGCAGGAAATGGCAGTGAGAGAAGAGTTATGGGTAAAAGTTTACGTCTGCTTATAAAGACCTTGTATGTCATAACAAGTTACACTGATTCCTGTGACAACATTCATGCAGCAACTTGAATCATCAGTTTTGTTCATGTAGAAAGTTGTGTTGATGTGTTTCTCTCAGTGACGTAGCCTTTAAGCTTCATTACAGTCGACTACAGCTGCTGACTCCTCTGAGGTAATTCCATTCAGGCCCATTTGAAACACTCAAATACAACATCAGGGAAGTTTGAGGAGCTCAGCAGAGATCTGAAAAAGCAAATCACTGAGTTCAACAAAAGAAGGATGTCACTTGAAGACGTTTTAAAGCGGCTACAGATCCTAAACTTATCCGTGCAACCACTGTGAGAACAAAGATTATGCTCTAGGGCTGTTTTGGTGCAATAATGAAGAAAGCCTATAAAACATGAGCTAGAAGGTTGAGTCTGTATAAAAGACGGACGTAGCTACCGTGACGTCACCCGTTGGTTTCTGCTCTGAGAACATGAAGCCAGGGTTTTGCTACTTCCTGGTTGACATCTTGGATTTTTGGAGCCAGTGACGCAAAAATCGCCGGAGGGGGGCGGAGCCATAGGAGCAGCGATTGGTCAGACAGATTGAGAGGCGGGTCCTCTCTGCCCCGCCCACATTTACCTTCTGCTCGCTTCGTCTGAGTTGTCGACTGTCAATCAAGCCAGCCACGCCCCTTGCCCCGCAACATGTTGACGATTTTTTTAAAATTCAGTGTTGATTTATTCTCAGATTGGCCACCTGATCTCTGGATTTGACCATGAAAACTAATAAGAAAAACATCCTGAGCTGTAGGAATGCAGTATTTCATGATCTGTGATCACTTCTTTTCCAGTTCCAGTCTATGGGAGCCAGGGCTTTGTGGAGCCAGCAGCTAGTGGACGTAGTGATACTGCAGGTTTTTGACACTTCCAGGTTGGCTTCATGTTTCAGGACCGGTTGCTACGTCCATCTTTATACAGTCTGTGGGTCCCGGATACAGCTCGGTGTTACAACAAGACAATGACCCCAAACACATCACAAGTGGTAAAGAAACGGCTAAACATGTCAGAAAGCCAACAAATTTAGTCAAACTGCACAAATTCCTTCAAGAGGAGTGCTCAAAGACACACCCAGCAGCTTGTGAACATCCACCAAAGGGACCTCGCTGAGGTGGAAATAGACAAACGACACTGAACCAAACATTACCTTTGCTTTGAGTGTATTTTGACTCATTAGGCTTTGTCATATTCCTGTTTTTTTGTGACAGGGACGCATGTTTGTAGGAGTCAATCCAAGACTGCCTCACATGTATGCAAACTTTCTTCCAGAACTTTCATGTTTTATTCATAATGTACAAAGTTGTAGCGCGTGAACAGCTCCAGATAATGAGATGGAGTGAGGAACAGGTAAGCATCTGCGTTGTGCTGAGTGTCTCCACTGTGTGTTGCATGTTGAGCCCAGGAGCTAAATAAAGCTGACTGATCCCTGCACCTCGCGGACGATCGATGGGTCCGGGACAGGACTGCTGCAGTCCACAGAACTTCTCTGCTTACTCGACATGTTTCCTTTTCACACTCTTCGTCTGTTTGGCTTTTCAGACCAATGTGGCCAACGTGCAGGTGTGACTGTATTCGCCGCCCTTCTCTCTTCCTCTCTCCACCTTCTGTCTTTCTCCAAATCTCTCTTGTCTTGTCCTGTCACTCACTGACTCCGCCTTGACAGTTTGCGTGAAGAAGACCAAGCGTTGGGGAACAACGGCGCTGCCATAGGAGCTCTGGCAGACGCTCTGAGAGTGGAGGATAAAAGCAAGAGAAAGATGAGGATGATGAGTGATGGGTGGGTTTGGGGTGGTGGGAGCTGGGAGAAAGGTGGAATAAGGAGATAAGGAGGAGATGAGAGAGCAGGGCGATGGCAGATCTGGGACTGATGCGGAGATAGACGCGAAGAGGTGGCGGCTAACAGCGTAGCGGCTAGTGAGCTAGCGACTCTGGCAACGGATCAGATGGAGATGCTATCAGGGCTGTGATAGGAACAGCACCTGATAATCAACAAACAGGACAGACTGCTCTGCCTTAACTCTCACAGAGTGAACTTCTCTCCCCCGACTCACCCCGAAGAGGGAGGAGACGCCAGAGTTTCATGTGTTTGCTCAGACACCAGCTTTGGCAAAAGGTCTCACGCAAAAATACATAGTGAACACACGTACGTGCATTTTCTAAGTCCTGAAGACGTCCCTGCAGGTATCTGGTGAAACAAAAAAAGCTAAATCACTGAGCCTCTTTCAGGCAGAAGGGGGAGAAAGGAGAGAAAGGCAAGGCTGATTATTCCTTCAGAGGAGGAGAGAGGAAAATGTCTCTGCATGTGGCTATCTCAGCAGAATACTAATGCAGCCAGTGGCTAGCGGTACCACACCCAGCCTGCCAACCGGAGCCAGCTTACCGGGTCGTCTTACAGCCCTGCAGAGCCGGACAAAGGAGCACAAGAAAAATGGTCAATCTTGGGGGAAAAGAACGAGAGCAAACTCTTGTATTTTATCCCTCAGTAGAAGCTGAATGCTGTTGTTAGGACTGCGTGGCCGGTTGGAAGTACTGAGAATAAAACCGGCCATCAAGGACAAAACAGACCGCATGACGCACTGGCACACGCGTGTGCGCTCACACACACATACGTGGGCACGCTGGTGCGTTAGCGCGGTGGCAGCCCTCCGAGGTGCAGGTTAATTAAAACGAGATGACACCTCACCTCTTTACATATTTCCCTGTTTGGCTCTGCCCATCCATGCAATCCCACTTCTCTCTGTTTCTCCTTCTCCTCCTCTCCACTGGGCAGCGTGTGACCTTGCCGGAGACTGGAAAAGTCCTGGCTATTGATTTTAATTACTGCTGCTTGTCCCATCACAGCATTATAGTCATAGGCCAGAGAAAATGGCTCTGTGACTTGTTATGGGGGAGAAAAAAAGAAAGAAAGCCTGGAGTCGTGGCTGCACCTCCTTTAGGTACCACAGTCACACAATGCAAAGGGAAAAAATCCTCACCGTGTGCACACTAATGCTCACGCTCCCTTTGCTTTTTATCTGACTGCTCCTGCTCGGCAGCTGGCAATTTGTTTTATCTAAATGGTGCCTCCCTGTGCCTCTCCCCTGCCCATCTCTTGACGTGGTACAGTGCCGTCGTTCCCAAACAGAATTATCACTGCGTGGGATGAGGTAAAGAAAAAAAAAAGAAAAACCGGAGAAGCTCCCTGCGTATGATAACGCACTCACACGTAGTTTTTTTTTTTTTTCTTTTTTACAATCCAGTGATTACAGAGACACACAAACAGGAATATGCAAAGAGTCGCACGCCGGAAACAACACGGCAAACTGAGCACCGTACGCGAGCTACATCAAGGTCATTCCTTTCACGGCGAGCCGTGGGACAAGTTAACTTCCAGAGCGTCTCATCACAGCCTCGCAGAATAAAGAGAGATGTGCAGCAAAGAGGAATAGAGAGACTGAAACACTAGACAAAGGCAGAAAGTGAATGACAAACAGAGAAAGAGACAAGTAAAGAGACAAAGTCAGAGAGAAAGGGACAGAGAAAAAAAAAAAAGAAAAGAGACAAGAGGAGAATACAAAGGGAGAGGATTTCATAGAACTAGCAGGCTGCCTTTAGCGAGGTGTCACTTTGCTTGCCAGGGCTTTTCTACTTCTGAACCATTGGTAGCTACAAACTCCCGCTCTGATTTTGATGGCGCCGGCGTCTCTCTGAAGTTTCGAGATGAAGGCTTATAAATTGGTAGCTTTCATATGGGTGACATCTTGTCTATATTTTCAAATCAATCAAGCGTAGAGGACACGCCAATCACGGCCGCTCGGAGCACTCTCACAGCAAAAAATAAAATTTAAAAAAAACCACGCAGGACAAAACTCGCGTCGGCCCGGACACACGAGCTCGCTCGCCCGCCCGCTCCCCTTTTTTATTTTCTATATCGCCGTTGTCACTTTCGGCTTGTCAAACGTTTATCCCGTCAACTGTTAGGAAGGTTAAATGTCTCCCAATATGCCTGTACAGCTGTCAGGCTGCGCAGATCCCCACCAGCTCATTTAAAGCAAACAGTTAGTCCGTTTGGCAAACATTTCACATTGAATGACATATTTCCTTACTCCCTCTGTGTTACCACGCCAATAATTGAAGAGGCAATATTTCTTGGCGCTCTAAAACGTTGCCAGATGTTAGATAGGCTCGTTGTTGTTTTTAAAGCGCGGCTCCGTGGTTTTTGCTTTGCATACCGAGCCGAGCGGAAAACGGCCTCCGAATCGTCTCCGGAGTGTCGGTCACGCCGGCGTATGTATATTCATGCGCGGGGAGGCGACTACATACGTGTGTGTGTAAACATGACGGCATCTATATTCTCCAAGCATCCATCTATCTGGTTTTTTTTTTTGGATGCAAATCAAGTTGCAACAAAGCTTTCTGGAGACACTGTTACTAGGCAACCTGTGCTTGCTTTGTAATTTGGCCGGCCTGCTGTATATTGTATGTGGCGGTACAGTACGTCTGCTCGGCTGCAGCTTCAGGAGAGCTTTGGACTGGGACGAAGTTTCAACGAGTGACGGGTGAGAATCAGACGGACGTCACAGATGATGATTTGGCCTTTCATGTGTGAAGGTGTTCAGTATGTTAAACCGTTTCTGTTAATGTTCCTTAAGGCTTCATTCAGACATATACAACATAAAAACCAGCCTGACAGCTGTGATGGAGCTCAGGACTCAAGCTGAGATTCACCTGCAGCTCATAAACTATGACTCATCTTCAGGCAAACTGTTACATCCTCATCCATCCTGTCTCCATGTTGGGGACAAACGTATTTAATAACATTACAGGGGCTTTGTTTTTGTTGTTTCACGTCCACAAATGTATGCAACCCTCCAACTCTGTAGACATTCACATGGATCCTGCTGCTTTTTGAGGCTGCAGGTATTTAATAACCTCAGAGGAGGAAAGACTTCTACAAACATCTGGAGGAAACAACGTCATTCCTCGCTAACATCTTGTAAAAGAACAAAAACAAAATGTGTTGCTAGTGAGTATTATCAGTCTAAGCTGTTAGTTTTTATTAGAGGTGGGACTTGAACGCGTTCATTACAATTAATTAATTACAACAAAAATAATGACGGCTAGCGCTAACAGCTCCGGTGGTTTCTGCGCTCGCTGCTTTGCATTCAGGTGGTTCCGTCAGCTCCATGTGCTTCAGTGGGACGCAAATTATTTTCTGCACAAGTTGCACAAAACCACGCTCTGGTCCAGGTTTCCATCGGGCAGGTTTTTAAAATGAAACTTGGCCTCCATCAGTCCAAGCGATGGATTCCTCCATGTTTGTTGTTGTTAGCGTAGCGCTGATGCATCTTGTGCATCATGTGATCAGTGGACAAACACTCTGTGTTGTCTGGATGCAAACTGCCATTAAATGTGTAAATTTTTTTAACCTTATTTTTGTTGTAATCAATAATTAACGCTTTAAAGTACATTAGGGGCGGGACTTTAACGCGTCACTTTCACATTAATCAAAGGGTTAAAGTCCCTCCTCTAGTTTTTATCAATATACAGCAAAGAAAAGCAAATTTTAAAAAAGGTGTCGAGATTTTTGTGATGTTTTCGTCAAGAATACTTTAGAAATATGAGCAAATAACTGAGTCACCAGCGCTGATGTTCAGGTGTTCTACAAGATGCTCAGATGGTTTCTGCTGCTTTTTGAGGCTTCATGTATTCAATAACCTCAGAGGAGGAAAGACTCCTACAGACAGCTGGAAGCAACACGTTTGACTTTAGCTGCTCATTTTTCTTACTCCTATTTTATTGTTCTAGTTCATTTCTTTATTTCTTACACAAACCAGCTAAGATTCACGGGAGTCAGATTCATCGTCTGCGTGTACAAACGTGGCCAATAAAGTTGATTCTGAGTCTGATTATGTTCATTCTTGGTGAGCATCATCAGTCCAAGCTGTTAGCGTCGGTTCTTATCGCAGTGATGTTTTACTTTTATGAACTTTTCGGTTTGCAGCCAGATGAATTGAACATGTGCAGAAAAGTGAGAAAAGTGTGTTGTGACGTTTCTTTGCTCAGCTTTGTGATGTTTTTTTATACAGAAAAGGACCCCTGTGTTCACTCAGACATACGCTGATATACTAATATAAAGGAGTGTCTTCCATACAACTAGTTTTATAAAAGTAGAGAAGATGCACGTCCCAGTCTGGGCTGATGATGTGAACTAACTGGATTAATGCTGCTGCTACAGTCTGCTGGCTTGCAGCTCTACGTTCCTGCAGTAAGCAATAACACTCGTGAATTATGGACTTTCTTGTAACGAGAGAGCCGAGAGTCGCTCACCTGTGGAGACAACAGGCCGTTAGCAGCTTTCCCGGGTCAGAAACGAGCCCTCTGATGAGACTGAAACATGACAGAATAAGACGCTCTCACCTGATGGCTGCATCAAAACACCCGGGAGGTGCACTTCCATCAGCCGGCTTTTTAACACTCCCCTTCAGAGGCACGGCGAGAAAAAAGCTGTTAGCCCGTTAGCCTTCAGTGTTAGCTCTGATATTCACATATTACTGCCGAATTTAATTAGCCGACGTGTCAGAGGATTGGCGGCTTTTAGATCTCGATGAATTTCAAGGTGAGTTAGCCGAATCAAGATCAGATCAGAGGGCCTCGCCGGAGTTCACGTGATGCAGAGGACGTCAAATGATATTTCCATAAAAAAAAAAAAAAAAATAAATAACAGCGGTCGTAAATCTCGGTGCCTCCTCTTAGTAAAACACCTTCGCTGTTTGTAGGAGTGATCTGCTGTAACACGGAGGGAGTGGGTGTGTTATCATCTCAGTTAAAAAGGCTCGTCCCGTGATTTCATCTTTTCTAACTTTCTATTTTTTATTTTTTTGTTAGAAATGGAAACTCTATTGTCGCTCCCCCCTCCAGTAGGAGTATAAACCGAACTCCCATCATGTAAAGCGTCTGCAGAGCAAATACGAGTGTTTGCGCCGGCCTCTAACTCAAGCTGCTAATCTGCTCCACTCGCCGCCTGATGGAGGAGATGCACGGCGCTCGTACGTTGGCCGGGGAGGCTTTTATCGCCCCCGAGGTGGCGCGAGCAGATGAAAGCGGTGGAGGATTTACAGTAGCCGCTCCGACCGACGCACCGCGAGATGGAGGCGATGAGGAGAATATAGATCCACTAAACGCGTGTTTTCTCATTTAAGCCGTTCTTTTGTTGATTCTTTTCATCACTGAGTCGCCGACGTTCACGATAGAAAGAGTTTTAAGAAGCTGTGTGGGCAAACAAATAAACTTAAACTCTTGTGTTGTTTTAGGTGCTTTTTCTTTAAAGGGATTTGCTTCATATCGTGGGGAAAGATAAGTAGAGTATATATGTAACTGGTTTGGCAGTGCCTGGATGGACCAGTAGAGGGCCACACCTGTGAGTGAGAGGTGACCTGTTGAGTCGGAAAAAGGAGAGAATCCAGATTAAATCTAAAGATACAGAGCAAAAAACCCCTCTCTCTCTCTAGATATATATATTTCTGTGTGTGTGTGTGTGTGTGTGTGTGTGTGTGTGTGTGTGTGTGTGTGTGTGTGTGCTACAGGAGCTCCACAATGTACTTTGAGCTTTTCTGATAGAAAAAAAAAAAAAAAAGTCAAACATGCCCCGAATACATCCCGAGGGGGGTCTCGGCTAGATTGCTGGGTCTGCTGGTAGCTACCTCCCCTGCGTCTTGTGGGGCAGCAGGGCAATTAGCAGAAAGCAGATGATCACTGTGCCCTCGCCACTGTGGCGCCACCGGTCCCCTATGGGGCAACAGGGCAGGTGCACATTCGTCTGCAATAATGGGGAAAGGTACAGGGGGAACATACAAGCAAGCGACCATAAAGAGAAGGAAAATAAAGAAAACACACACACACACACACACACACACACACACACACACACACAGATATCCAACAATGTGATGATGTCAGCATGAACCCCTGGTGAGTGGTGGAGCTGGTGGGAGTGGGAGGAGATGAGCAGCCAGTGGGCTTGTGTGTGTGTGTGTGTGTGTG
>NW_007578595.1:187177-188640 GCF_000690725.1 Stegastes partitus
ATACGTCGGCCACAGCAGCAGCAGGTCGGTGATGCTATAGGAGGACCGAAGCCATTTGCAGGAGACGCTCCGTTAGTGATGGATCGTGAACACCAGCACAGCGACTGACCACAACAAATTAAAAGTAACGCAACGGTTTGCATCAATCTCTCTCAGTTATGACGACTTCTAATGAAATCGTGTTCACACAACAAACTGCACTGATGAATTAGCCTTTAGCTGCTAGCATTAGCACACGCGTGTTTAAGCTGTTTGAGAAGAAATTAAGTTAGTCCAGCAAGGAAAGTTTTAATCACCATGTTAGTCATGAACACAAGTTTTTAAGTTTCAAAAATTATTTTCTTCAACAGTTTTTAGCTTTTTCATGTTTAAATTAGCCCTGCGATGGACTGGCGACTTGTCCAGGGTGTCTCCTGCCTTCGCCCTAAGTCGGCTTGGATAGGCTCCAGCCCCCCCGCAACCCTAATGAGGATTAAGCAGTGTATAGAAAATGGATGGATGGATGTTTAAATTAATGGAGCAGCTTTAAATAAATTCACTAATTTAGCAATGAAATAACTTTTCTTTTTTTTTGTTCTGCAGTTTGAACAAAGGTCACGCTGTCGGTGGAAATGTCATGTTGAGACGTCCTCGAACACGGAATCTAAAGCGTGTGAATTTGTCCGAACATGTTAAGTGAGTAAGGATGAAAAAAAACAAGTTGTCAAGCTAATATCAATATCATTATCAATATCTTTATCATTATCAATATCATTATCAATGTCCATTTGCATTGCAGCAAAGATGCAATCTGCACATATCCATCTGTAAACATACACCATGACACATATTCATGCAAATATCATAGTTTACATATACATACATGTGTTTTTTAACAACATATCTGCACTATTGCACTGCTGGTTAGATGCTAGCTGCATTTCGTTGCCTTGTACATGAGTAAAGACAATAAAGCTGAGTCATCATCATTAAGTTAGGACAACTTAAATCTAATTAACACAGAAGTTTAAATTACACATAATATAGTGACGATGCAAAAACAAAACAAAAATATTATTATTACGGCAACAGGACCCTTAAAATATAACGTTAGCAACTTAAAGAAGTTTATTTCAACCATTCATTCAATAAAGTCGTGAGAATAAGAATTTTAAGTTTCTGAGCTCGCTCACGATTCTTTCTTTCATTTCATCGTGTGTCTTTAATTTTATTCCAATCTACTGAATTATTCGCCATGTAATTCAATTTGCGTGTCATAAAATACATCCGTCGTGGCTGCTGGACTCAAGCACAGAAACTTTTTCAGTAAATAAAGTCGTCGTGTTTGAAGGAAAAACGCGAGCGATGAGAGAATCTCCTCTGATGTGAGCTCACAGTGAGTCAGGCCGCTAACAGAGGAACCAGAGATCTGAGATCAGGCGTCAACATCATCATCTCCCCAGAGTGTGTGTGTGTGTGTGTGT
>NW_007578595.1:189436-190982 GCF_000690725.1 Stegastes partitus
GTGTGTGTGTGTGTGTGCATGCTGTCAGGCTGTGTTGGTGATTATAATAGACAGGAGGAATTACAGGCTATTACAGAAGAGAGCCTGTGGCTGCAGCAGCCAGAGCCGTGCTACCCTTAAAGGCTTATGGCTCTCAAAAAGCCGGCCTATTATTCCCACCGCGGCACACAGCTGCCTGCCGAATGTCAAAGATATAAATATATAAAACAAGCATGAATCTAGACTATGATATAGTACTCGAATTTTACAGTTTCATTGGAAAACAAAGTACTGAAAAAAAACCAGGCCCAGCATTTTGCCTGCAGGGCGGCAGACCGGCGGATAAACGGCTGTTTTCTGGTATCTATAGAGCCTATAAGCAAACATGAACGGGAGAAACAGCCATAAAAAGCCTTAAACTCCCCCTATGGACACAGATTTAACACATAAATAGCATCTCTGTGTATTAAATTTACATTTTGAGAAGTTTTTTTCCATAAAAGTATCCACGTCGAGCCTAAAAATGGCTTCGATTTAACAGTAGACTGTTGGTTTTTCTGGAATGTGCAGATCTATTTAGACCCTGCGTCCGTCTCCAAACACCACTCTGCTCATGGCTGCAGCTCAGAGACAAAACCTACTCTAAGCTGTAGTATTGGAGTAATTCAGCCAATAAAGCCACAAACCAATGCTAAAGGAGAATAATGACACAGAAAGCATCACATGACATGTTGACAGGATCAGTTCGTCAGGTTTGTTACGGATGAAACTCTGGAAGTTTGAATCTGTGTTTTTGAGATCTACAAAAACACAGTGATGACGTGTTACCAGGATCAAAACAAAACAAAACAATTAATTGAGGTCGATAAAGGATGAGTTGAACATTTTCCATTTTTTTCTTATTGTTTACGAACCAACAACGAACTCATCTTATTAAAACATCTTCTGTGTGACGAACACAACAGTCTCCTGGTACCACACACTTTGCTCAGACTGGGTCAACTGGTTTGTCCTCCTGCAAATAGCTGCCATGCTAACATAAAACACATGATTGTATATGTCTGTGTAGATCTTCAGTCATCGAGGTCACGACTATCTAGAAGCTTGAATAAAAATCCACTTCCTGTTTTAGGTTCCTGAAGACACTCCAGCTCTCATTTAAGAGGCTCAGAAGTCCATTTGTTCCCACCGAGGCTCCTAAGATCACCATAGAACAGTACATTTAAATAAAAACACTTAAAGTTGACTTACATTCTGCCAGATAGCATCACAACAAGCAGTTATTGAATCCTAGTCAGTGTTCTGCTTGTCTGCTTTGATTAGACTACAGACATGATGAGAACATGGCACAGAGAGCTCTGCTGCATCCTATCACCACATCTCCTCAGAGGAGAACAGGATGTGTCCATCACTGAGTATAAGGGACACGAGTCTCTGAGATCCTTCTGCAAAGTTCAGTATCTTCCATGGTTAACAATAAAAGTCCAGCTCAAGACATAAAACTGAGAAAGTCCAGCGGCATCGCTTCAGATATTTGTCCTAATCTCTTTCACAATTGGACAAATGC
>NW_007578595.1:192158-194344 GCF_000690725.1 Stegastes partitus
GAATTTATCTTCTAGATGAAAAAGCCAAATCACACTGAACATGATTTAATGTTGTAAAGAGTGAAAGAGGCAACACAACTTTCTACAGACACTGTATCACACATAAATATTTGAGCTATCGCTGGTTGTTGGACGTATTATATTGTTTTATTGTTGAAAGAAGACAAATGTTCTGTCATAAAGGTTTTTCTTCAAGCTTCTACAAGTGGTAGTAATTTCATGCAAACTACATCTTCACCTAAACAAGCACTGGCTAAGTTTATGTAAGTGGTGTTACAAATCAAAAAATAAAATATATATATATATATGTACTCTCACATATATCTATATATGAAGGTTTGTCCATCAGGGGAACTCGTTCCCTCTCTGCTCTGAGTGACAGACGACTTGTCACGGAGCTAAACGGGAGAATATTTTACAGCACATCGAATAAAGGAGGAACAGGAGAGATGGGGAATGGAGCAAAAAAAAAGAGGAGAGAAATTGCTCCATTACACCAGAGAGGTAAATCATTCCATGTGCTGGAGATCACAGGACGGCATTTACATCCACACACATGTTCACACGGCACACGTATGACCACGCTGTCGCTGCTGCTGTTTCTGACTTGTTCTCTCTCCATCTCCCACTCTGGTGCACACGGCGATCATCAGAACCCGGGCATGAGAAAAGCTGAGAGGCTGGATCAATGCTGGGCTCTGGTGATTAGCCTTAATTGAGCAAAAAGAGCTATGGGAACAAAGAAACATTATGACCTTTTCCCTGTCTGCACACACGGCGCGCTAATAAGACACATTCACATCATATCGGACTGACCGCGATCGTCTAACTGCATCAGAAGCACTTTCTCATAGGAGCCGTATGCAAATAGGCGGCGCGGCGAGAAAAACAAACTCCGCAGATAATTGACTATCCGTGCCGTGTTTTTGTGCGTGAATGGCAATTTTCACTCTCCTGTCGAGTGCATGCTGATTATTCTATCAGACAAAAAGAGGTCCGCGTGCGATGGNAAATCAGCAAAATGAGGCATGTAAGAATTAAAAAACAGTACAAATATATAGTTGTTTTATAGAGTTTCTCTCTTTTTTAAAATTACAGATATTAATTTGTAAAAACGTTTACCAGGCAGCTGTAAAACAAACGAGTCAAAACTGTCAATAACATCAAAACCAACGCTAATTTGTTATTTTACATTTGAATACAAAATTACACTTTTTTAATGTAAATCTGCAAAATTAGGTATAAGAATTTAAAAATCACTTTGAGCTGTTATTTTACAGATTTCCTGTTTTGTTTTTGTTTGTTTTATTAGTAAAATCCAAGTAAAAAAGTCTAAATCTGTGAATAATCTCCAAACTAAAAAACTGTATTTTATTTTTATTTTTTAATTATACACATTTACTGTATTTTAATCTCCCAAAAATATCATTATTTTACACTCATTTGCATACTTGCACCATATTTTTTTCATTTATTTATTCTTGAATAAGTTTTTGAACATGTCTCTGGTTTGGGTTTTTTTCTTTTTACTTTTTTTATAGCATTGTCAAATTTCTTTCTTTTTTGCTTAACGATATATGTATTTAAAAATAACGAAACAAGCCTTTTTCCAGTGTATGCTCAGCCTTGGTGTTAAAACAAAGGTGACGTGCCGGCATCAGACACATCATAGTTTCACTTAAATCAATCTGATGCAAACAACCATGAAAACGAAAATATAGAAAAGTTTGGTTGCATGAACAAACTCCAGCGCGCTCCTTCAGACGGTGCTCTTTTTTCACACGTTTGTTTGACAGCAGATGTAAACAGAGAATCGTGCTTTGCTTCTTGCAGATACTGATCGATTGGAAATTGTCCTGATATGAGGGGTGAACTGGGGACATTTCTAATTAAATTAAATAGATGAGGAAACGGTTACAGTAGATAACGCAAAGTCAGGCAGTTAAACTCACAATAATCCTTCTTTCTGCTGGTGTTTGTTAGAAACAGGTCATTCAAATGATCAATAACTGTAAATATCAACTGACATGAAGCATGTTACCGTGCTTCATGTCTCAGCCCTCAGATAGGGAACACCTGTACACGTCTGCTGCAGGTGAAGGTCAGTTATTATTCCAGGCATGTTGGAGAACAGGATCCACTGCCTTCATGTCTCCTCTCTGTGTAAACATGTAGATCCCAGACTC
>NW_007578595.1:197397-199838 GCF_000690725.1 Stegastes partitus
TAATCTATATTTTGTATATATTTTATATGTATCGTCTTACTTATAATAAGTCTTTATTTATATTTCTCATACAGCGCCCTCCATAATTATTGGCACCCCTGCTTAAGATGTGTTTAAAGCCTCAAAATAAATTCAGTTTTCTTTTCACTGAAAATTGTAGAAAAATGTGACCTTCAACTCAACTCAAATGAATTGTTGGCAAAAGGGGGTTGAACAGAGTATTAACATCAAGGGTGCTGATAATTGTGGCACACATGATTTGATGTAAAAGAATTATTTTTTTTAATGTGGGATGTTTTTCCCACTGACTAAATGCACTTGAATTAAAGGTTGAATTTTCCTCTTTTTTTTAAATTGCGGTCTTATATATTTAGAAAAAAACTGAATTTACTAGAAGCTGGAGAAGACATCTTAACCAGGGGTGCCAATAATTATGGAGGGCGCTGTACATCCACAGTGTTCCTACCTCAACAGTGTCATATATTTATTCTACCGTTTGGTTAACCTTATTTGCTTCCTACTGGCTCCTGTTGTAAATACATGCATATATTCTTATTTGTCTTTTTATACTTTTACTTTTATACTTCTGCACCACTGGAGTTGTCTTTTAATTTCGTTGTACTTTGTGTACGATGACAATAAAAGCATTATGTTCTATTCTATTCTATTCTATTCTATTCTATTCTATTCTATTCTATTCTATTCTATTCTAGATAACTGGATCTAAGTTTGCCGGGTCAACCAGAACTCCACATTCTGCACTTCAGGGTAACTTCTTGCAGCTGATGGTCCTGTTTGGTACCACACACCATTCACTGCAGTGTATTTTACATCCGTCTGTAACGTACCTGTGGAGCAGCTGGACCTGGCATTCTTCAGTTTAATTTAATTTAATTTATTAACCACTTTGATGACAAATTGCTGTCTTAGCTCGTTATCAGCAGTAACTGGGTGAACCTTAGAAATACTTAAATCCTCGATGAAGATGTTGTTTTAGTGTAATTACTATGACGACGTAGAGGTAAAACACATAAATTAAAATACAAACCAGAGGGAGGGGAGGTCATAGTCCAAGAACAAAACTCTAATTTCTAGAATTAAAGTGTTAAAATCACGAGAAAGAAAAACACTGATTTACAAGACAACAGTGAATATTGTGTAGAGATGATTAAGTCATAATATTTCACAGAAAACATGTCCTTTATGGGTCGAGGAATCACATGGTTTCATTGTGCAGGGCTGGATCAGCCTGTTTACTGATGTAAACACTGAGACACACGAGTGCATCTTCAGCGTAATTAACAAAAGTTCAGATCAGATCAGAATCTAGTAACAGCATAAACAATGAACATAGGATCTAATAATCAGAGCAGATCTTACTGGAAACAAATGGAAAACCATCTAAATAGTTTCTAACAGACGTGTTGCTGATGCTTGAACATCCGTCTGCTGTTTAAACACTTTGGACGGTTTTACTTTAGTTTCAGCGCAGCGCTCTGCTCTCATGTGTGAAGGCCCAGAGGAGGTAAAGAGAGCAGACGGAGGTGAGAGCAGTTGTTTGCCACCCACCTTTCATTTGCTCTCAAGGGCAAACAGGGAAAAAAACACAACAGCAGAACATCGTATTGTTCCTCCTTTTGAAAAGATCCAAAGACCAGAACACGGCCGATCCATAACAGAGCACACGTTTGAAGAAAAGTAAATGAAGCTTAAAAAAAAAACAAGTTTCATTTTGTTAAACTGAACAAATATTTGACAATTTAAACTTTTCATATGCCGTCGTGTTTGGATGCTGAGATCGAATCAGAGCCGATGGAGGCGACTCATCAGACAAACCTCAGCTCAGTCCGTTGTTCACGTTGTTTATTTACTAATTAATAAATGCACCAATTTCCCCAATAAATAACTAATTAATTAATTGAAGCGGACATCCATTCTGTGCTAATATCACTATTAAGCCACAGATATGAACCAGCCTGCAGGGTGCAGCTTCCTGAGCTACTGGGATACAACAATACTGAGTTGATTTACGACATGTTAAAGCCTCACAGGAGACTCTGTCATGGTTCCCCTTCACTAGAAGAACATCTCAGTACTCTGCTGCCTCCTCTGGTCGCTGCAGTAATAAACAATAAAAGGAATCTACAGCTGAGCTACAAGACTTTAGGTGGATTATCCAGAAAATGGCATCAGACTGGGGCTCTGTATCAGCAGGTACAAATTATTAGAAGACTTGTATCAGATCAGGGGCAAAAAAAACCCAAACCAGGACTCTTCTGTCATGTTCTGTGCAGGGCTTCCAATCAGACCTATAAACCTAATCCATAAAGAACAAGCAAAGTACTGTAGGTTCTGTATAGGTTCTGACCTCAGTAGCTGCTCAATAAAAGAGAAATCTAACCAGAGGTGGACAGAAGAAGATATAAAGACGATCAGTGATT
>NW_007578595.1:200529-202047 GCF_000690725.1 Stegastes partitus
GTTTTCCCTAGAAGCGTCTTTTTATTTTGTTTTGGTGAAGTTTCTTTTATTTCCTCAGCAGGACACCTGGCGTACAGGAGGACTACTCACCTGCTTCAGCACCACCTTGATGAAGAACTTTATCACAAACACTCAACACACATTCGTTACAAGATTCTGTCGACTACTAATTAAACACATCTCTGAACTTGTACCGCCTCATTTGGACCCCGACCCCTCACATCCAGCCACCGCTAAGTCGTCCAGTTCAGGCTGAAAACAAAGGGGAGCCATAGTTTTACTGTATTAGCTCCAACGCTGTGGAATAAGCTGAGAACAGCTCGTTCAGTTTCTCGGTCCAGACGGCTTTAAAGGAAATCCACCTGTACAGACGAGGCCTTTCCTGATGCTTTATTGTCTTCTGTGTTTTATTGTTTATTTGAATGTTGCGCCTCGTAGCTCCAGGTTTCTATAGAAGTTTATTATCATTATTATTGTCGGTTATTTTGTTGGCAAAGCAGCTCGACGCTAATAAAGGGTCTAATGAAGGGTTGTGGTCTCGCTGGTCCTGCAGAAGGCCTGTGGAGAAACACCTTTATTCAGTAATGTGCTGTTAACCGCTGCTTCCCCAAAACCCTTCCAGGGACAAAGGAAGGAATCAGGCGACTAATTGCAGGTTACAGACACACTAATGATATACTAGTTATTTCATAATTTGCACCTTGATTTTGTACCTTAAAGAAGTCACACGTTGCATTGTTCTGCTTTGAGCAGGTGGGAGAGCACGGAGGTGATTCATACAATCTGCATTTTCTTCTTTTGATTTTTTACTCAAATGTTAGAACCAGCAGAACCCGTTTATCTGAAGTCTGACAATAACAGAGTTTGAGATCCAAAGATTAATTAATTGCAAAGTAAAGCTCTGTTAATGTTTAATTATGTTGTGCTGGTGGAACAATTCAACAAACCTGCACTGTAAAAAAAATTAAGTAAATTGGAAGAAAAGTGAGAAAATCTGGCAGCGAGGGTAATATTTAGAGGGTAAATAATTAGATTTTTGGCCATTTGAATCAAGCAAAACTGGGAAGTATTATACTGTAAAAGAATGAAATACTATTTTGTAAACGTACAGATTTTCATTGTGGACATGAACAGTTTCAGCTTGTTTTTGGGTTTTATAGGCAGCATGTAAATTAATATTTTTTTACTAGATATTATCTGTAATTTAACAAAAGAGGAAAAAAAAATCTGTAAAATAAATGTTTAGAAATATTTGCCATTCTTCTCTCTCTAATATACTTTTTTTTCTTCAAAATAGCAGCAAATGTGTGTAAAATAATTTGATTTTTTGCTGATATAAATATACAAAAAACAACTTGGTGACCATTTAAATACAGTTGAAATTGTGTGCGCTTACGGTTAATGCTGCACATTTTTGATGTGAATGTTATTTACATTTTTTTTTTTTTTTTAGTTTTTTAACAGTCAACGTGCAAATAAATTATTTTTCTGTGATTTTTTCAGGTGATCTGTTACCTG
>NW_007578595.1:202519-204006 GCF_000690725.1 Stegastes partitus
TGTGTGTGTGTGTGTGTATTGATTGATGCCTTCCAGCGCAGTAGCGTGATTGAAACACCTCCTCACCATAAAGCTGTCGCGCGCGTGATGGAGTCGCAGGGTCATTTTATGCATCACACCTGTCCCCCTTCCTCCCCACGCTGACACCCAATCAAATAGGAAAATGGGCATATTTGTTTTCCTGGCCTTGAGAGGCGCTTGTTGTGCGCTGGGCTGTATTTCTGTGTGCGAGGGGGGAAGAGGCGGAAATAAAAGACGGCAAGAAGGGATACAGATAGACCTGACAAACACACAGCTGCAGAGATGCTCGGACTGGTGAGGTGTTGGAGATGAACGTCTGGTTTACATCTCACAACCACACACGAGCACATGATGGTGAAAAGATATTACGCATGTTTAGTCAAGTGGTGCATTTGTGTGACATTTTAAGGTATTTGTGTTTTGCTTGAGTAGAATGTGGAGGAAAGAAAAAATGCAATTAAAGAGATTTTTTCAGCTAATTTTGTCTGTTTTTTTTCTCTGTTGTCTTGAATTGCAGGAAAATGTAATAAAATTTCAACAAAAAATGCACATTTACATGATTAATGTGAAATAATATTTAAAAACCACATTAAAAAGCATGAATAACAATATTTTTTTTAAATGTAAACTATTTGTGTTTTCGTTGAGTACACTGTTCAGAAAAAAATACAATTAAACTGAATTTTTCTGTTTATTTGGCTTTTTTTCTGTGGTCTTGAAATACAGGAAAATGTAATAAAATAATCCAAAACTTGTGCATTTCCATAATTAATCTGAAAAAATATTGTACATTAAAAAGCTGTAAGCATGAATAACAATACATGTTTTTAAATTAAAAAATAATAATAATGCAAAACCACTAAAATAAATATGCAAACTTTAACATAATCTCACAAATATTCCCTTTATATTTAATAAAAGTGTTAAATTCAAGCTTCTTATTTTAAATATATTTCTGAAATTAGACACAACTAGTGACGTATTCAATCATTTTCTTGTATTAATTAGAGACGTTTTCACATCACGTATGTTGAGTTAATGAATTTTCATCAGTGTGAACCACAAATAAGCAACAACAAAGAGTTGAAAAGCAGTTTTTACAAATAAAAACAGTGATATTTACTGTAGCAGCTGAACTAATGTTAACTAGATTTCAATGCATCTTGAAGATCAGATATAAGGTTGATTTAGAACCACAGTGAATAAATTAATAACTTTACAGGTTATTTAATGTTTTTTAACTGCTGCTCAGTTACTGGTTTATTATTGTCGTGACTCGAGACGACTGGTCTTCTGATATTTCCACGTTGGAAAGCACAAAGAACCACGAGAATATCCATCCATCATCTCTACACCTTAATCCTCACTATGGGGGGCTGGAGTCTATCCCAGCTGACTCAGGGTGAAGGCAGGTTCACCTGGACAGGTAACCAGTCTATCACAGGGCTACACTTAGAGACAGACAA